>NW_006408604.1:11386055-11405131 GCF_000296735.1 Chrysochloris asiatica
GGCAGTGTTTCGTTCTGCTGTGTATAGGGTCATTATGAGTTGATACCGACTCGATGGCACCTAACAACAACAACAATTCCAGTCTAGGTGGAGATGCAGATATATGGAAAGGAATTTGAAGCCCTCTAGTCAATACCATAAGGATTCTCAGGTGCTAAAACCTCCAGCCCCTGAGTTTTTCCAATTTTAACAAAAGAGCTTACTTATGTGCATAAAAGACATGCTATCTGAAGAGCGGTTAACAGACTTTCTTCCAAACGGGGGAGCATTCTCCTACCCCATGACAAGGATGAGAATTCAGTGAGGTGGTGACCTGGTTGTACAAAACTGTGAAGAGCACGTTATTTCTAAGAAGAGGAATAAGTTGGCAGAGATGGGTACACTTCTAGGTCCTCTCTAGGTTCTGAAGAGATTGACATGAGGGTTGCAGTCATTCTTCCGCCATGAAAGAGAGTGAACCTAGAGCATTTTGTGGTTTTACCTTCAGTCACCACCTCCCCAGTCTGTAGAGTCCCTCCCTGGGTTGTGCAAGTTATTAAGCTCAGCTGCTAACTGAAAGATTGACTGTTCCAGTCCACTCAGAGTTACCTCACAAAAAAGGCTTGGAGATCTACTTCAGAAAATCAACCATGAAAATCCCTATGAAGCACACATCTACCCAGATATGCAGGAGGGGGTCACCATGAGTCAGAATTGACAGCGACTGGTTTTACCGGTTTTCATTCCCATTGTTTGTTTGATAGAATGGAGACTGTAAAAGAAAAGAGGAAAGGGAATATATTATTTCTTGGGTACCTACCCTATGACAAGGAATGTGTGTGAAACCATATTGTTTTCCCCTCGCTACAAACCTTGCTGGGTTCTGGCCTCTTTAGGGAAACTAGAATAGTAAGAAGGACCCAAATCATCATTGGTTAAATCCTCTCTTTCAAAATTAAGGCTAATGCTTTTGCAAAGCCATGTGGAGGAAATAAATCAACCAAGCATTTGTGGAGTGTAAATAGTTCAAACTTAGCATGTTGTTATTAATTCACCTCCAACCTCACCTCATATCACTTCTACCCCACTTCAGGCATTTCCTTTTGATGAGAAGTAGAGTGTCAGGCTCATAGAATGTCATTCTCTGACTCGGTTTACAGAAACTTAAATGTCATTCCATTTCTGTGTTTGTGAATCATTTTTATGGTTGTCCCTTCTGCAAAGACAGATTTGTCCTCTCAGGGTAAACCCCTTTCCAAGACTAAGACTCAAGGGGAATACACAAGCAGACATGTGGTCTGACTGGTGACCATGTTGGTCACTGGTAAGGGGGAGTATGGGAAATACAGCAATGAAGCTGTGAGCTAAGTCCAACCACATTCAATAGACTCCTGTGAAACTGGGTGGAGACCTGGTTGGCCAGCAGTGTGGCAAGACCTGGGGACTCCTGGGCCCAGAGACAATGACATAGCCACAGAGGACTAGAGTGGAAAGTGAAGCATCCAGCTTATAAGAAGTGAGGGGATATACCTAAGAACACCCACACTTGCAGATAATGACCACTTGACCTGACTCCAATGAATAGATGATCAGAGCTTAACTAGAAGAAGAAAAAAGAGGGAAAAAAAGAGTAACCTGATACAATTTGATGAACTTGACCTACACCTATGGATGCAGTAGCTCAAAAGGGAACAAATCACTATAGCAAGGATCATTCCCACCCCCCTCGGTACACAGGGTAGACAGGGATGGGCAACTTGGACATTGGCTTCCCAAAATGGGGGTTGTTGGGGGACTACAAAGGCAAGAAGTGAATGTCTTACAAGCTTTCAAGAGGGAGCCTAGATCCAGAGGGCACAGAGGAAGGTAGAATCTCCATTGAGTAGGATCCAATCTGTCTGGGCAGGGCTGATGAAAGGAGATGGGGATAGGACTTTTGTAGTACAATAGTGAAGAATTGCTATCAGGACTCACTGTGAGGGTTGGAAATGTAAAGGTAGATGATTTGTAGCAAAAGGCGGGAAGTGGTTGACTTTGCAGTCCAGGAGTGGTGGACCCTGGAACCATCAAGGGAGAAGAATGGAGTGCGGGACCCTACCTATAGAAACAGTGATGCCAGAGGTGGAGGCAGAGACGATGATGTGGAGAGATGGACCATCTGGGGACACTAAACCTAGAGAGGGATGACCAGGGGTGGGGCAGGCTTGCAGGGTATGCCCTTTAGTTGTTTGATGATGCATGGAGGGGACTGTAACCATGGCAATGAAACAATATACGATAGGATGAATGTAAAGCTAATGTTCTCCCATGTAAACTATCATAATTTACAATAAAAAAATTTTTAAGAATCAAGATTTGCTATTGCCCTGCCCCACAGAGCTGCTCCTTAGATTATTAATAATGTCAGCTGCCAGGTCTTTGCTGAGAGAAACTGCGAGCCAATTCTGTTAAATAAGAAATCTTGATTTGTCCCCTCCTACAATCAAACCTTGAATGAAATGTGAAACTGGTTTTGAGGTCTCCTCCCCGTGTTTTCTGGGCTGCCAAACCCCATTCCAAAGCTGCCACTCCTCTGCCTTTCTGGAGCAAAACCCCAGGATCTATGACCTTGCTTTGCTGCCCTCTCACCTTTGCCAGCCTCTAAAACTGCAGGAAACACTTTGTGTTTGATGTAACCAGAAAAAGGAGAGATGTGTTGAGAAGGGTCAAAACACAAGCCCAGTGGATTTGAACTTAGAACTACAGCTTTAACATGGAGCCCAACAGGGGAACCCACCATTTCTCACCTCAGTGCCTGATATTCACCACTTGCACAGCTCCTGTCAGAGTTGAGAGTTACCACCACATCTTTATTGGGTATTAGAGGTGAGGAAAGGCAAATAACTTATTGTACAATGAACACTACCCCATTTGTAGACAATGTCCGTGTACAGAATGCAGGAGGGGAATACAGTGAAAACCTATTTACAGAGGCTGAGGATCAAGGGGTTGGAGAAGAATTGAATGCCAGGAATTTATAGCAAGAACAATGCACAGACTCTCCTGGGAAAGGAAAAGTGGGCTTGCAAAATGATAGTGAGGCCCGGAAGATCTTTAGGTGGAGTTCTGGGAATTACTAGATCTGGATCAGCAGTTTGGGAAGGGTACTAGGGAGGGAACATCTGAATTGGTGCTTGGAAACCCCAGAGGCCTGTGTAACCTGTGCTATAGAGAAGAGTAAGTTGGGGTGACCTTTAGCCTCTCCTACCCAGGCAAGAAGGAGTCCTGGTGTGGCTCTGTGGGCTAATGTATCAGACTGCAAAGTCATCTGAGCTGCAAGGTTGGTGATTCAAGCTCACCAGCTGCTCCTTGGAAACCCTATATATGGTCACTATGGGTTGGAATTGACTAGATGGCACTTAACAACAACCCAAGCAAGAAGGGAGGGTGCCAACAAGTTGGCTTCCAGTGTAGACTTAGACAGTGTGGGGCTGAGACAGGCCTTTGCTGTTTTGCTCAGATCTGCAGTCCTTCTCTGGGTCAAACAAACCTCCACAAATCCGCCTTGAGTTAGATAACCTGGCGCCTGAAGTTGAATGAGCAAATCTGGGGGTCAGATGACCAAACTTTTAGTCACATGTAAAATGACAGCAAATGGTTAAGATTATAATCCTGAGTTGCCAGAGACTCCGACTTAAAAGAAGAGTCCTAAGTATGCGCCAAAGGAAAAAAATAGTATAATGCTACTAACTCCCACAGCCTCAGCACAGTGGTAGAGGCTGGGAGGCAGGCAAGCTCTTCCTACGATGTTCTGTACAGTTTTCTTAACAGACTCTGGATTTAGTCCACATTCCTTTGAACTCCCCGCCGCTTCTGTTGCTTTGCTATAGTTGTCCCACTCTTCTGAACAAGGTTAGCTGCCCTCTTTCCTTCCTTCATAGTCGTTGTAAGGGCTAGTCCGGGTCTGAGCCCGTGGAATAGAGAAATCCTTTTGGGAGGTCCGATTCTGAAAAGGAAACAAACATAGTTTTAGGTCACCCTGGCTCCTGGCCATTTCAACAGAGATCTAATTTCCTTCTCTTTTTCCCAAACTCTCTCCTGAAGTCTTCCCTGTACCCAGCACTCATTTCTTGACATCTCAACCCTATGAGGCAAGTGATGTAAGAACAGACACATCACCTCTCAAGGTGGCCATCCAGAAGCCACCAGAATGGTAATGTCATCTGCTCCACCAAGGACAAGCTTTCCTGGGAGAAGAAGAGAGAGATTATTTACCTGCATCTGAAAATGGGTGGAATATGGGGCATAGAGTACATCCTCCAGCTCTCCGAGACCTAGAACAAAGGGAATGGAGAAATTAAAGCAGTCAGTGCCCCTCCTTTGTGCTCACCCAGCTACATCACTAATCACGGTATGACATGTTGGTTTTTCAGTTGTCTATTTCCCCTGTGGACTGCAAGGCTTCTAAGAGGAAACAGTCTCCTGTTCACCCAGGTGCCAAGCCCAGAACAAGACAGAGAATAAGCACAGTATTGGCTAAATAAGTGAATAACTAGTAGAATGTAGTCACTAAGGAATTCCATTTCCAAAGCTTGACCTGAGCCCCACCTCATTCAAGGACTCCTTCAAAAGCAGACTTGAAAAGCCATAAAAACTAGTCTTTTTGGCTATGAATTTGGGCAGAGGGGAACCTAGAGTGAGTCTTACTGGGTTTGTACCCACTCCTTTAATTGCCTGATAAAGAAGAAAAAAAATGATAAATTTTCTGTGGTGGATCAAAGAACATATGAGCAATTGTTTTCTATAGATTTGGGGGGAAATCATAGGACTTTACACTTGGGAACGAAGAATAAACACATAGAATTGTCATCAATATAATCCATTTATTCCCCACCAAATGTATCTGTGCTATTGTCTCAAAAAATCCTTAAACATATTCTACTCATATATGTAAGCTCTATGTAAGACTATAAATCAGGATTAAGGAGAAACAGTCCCTGCCTGCCCTGAAGTGGATACTACAGAGTAAGGACTATGACCCGTGCACACATAGCTCAGGAGACAGGTTCTGATACAGCATTTCAAAGCTCCACAGACACTCAGGGCAGAGAGCAGAGTGATGGCAGAGGGAGACAGGGGACTGCTTGGGCCTCTGGAAAAGGACATTCCCACATGGGACCGAAGTACATAGAGTCCAAATCCAGAGATGTGAAAATGCAGCGACTTGGTTTGTTTTGGAAGAAGAGCAAAGCTTCAGTGGTTGTTGAAAAACTTTGCTAAGGATTTTATATGATTTTATAAATTTTATAAATAAAATTTTATATGATGCTGTGGATATTGGTGAACTATCAGAGAGATTCCAAAAGTTCCTGAAAAATTGAATTAAAAGATAATGGAAATTTTCCCTAACTTTTTAAAGCCCCTTTGTATGTGAGCAGAAAAATGTGGAGGCCAGAGAAGTATTTTAGGGAGAGAAGCTAATAGTAGCCCATACAATCGATTGAAAGAAGGACTAAAAGAAAGTCAAGCAGTTAGGAAGGACTCCGGGAAGTCCAGAGTGAGGGGACACAGTGAAGTCACGGGATTGGATGGGAGGAGATAGGTGGAGAAAATGTCCCCTTGTGTCCTCCCCATTCCCTTCAGGTTTCCAAGTGTCCAGGAGGGAGAGCAGAGCTGCAATGAGAAGGCACCTGAAGCTTTGCATCTAAGACTTCAAAAGTAGAGAGAAGACCTATGGTTAGTTTGAGCTAAGAGCCTGATGGTGGAGGTCCCTCACTCCTGCCCTAAATACTCTCTCCCCTGAAGAAACCTAAAGATCAAAGTACACACTGGAGGCCAGTGGAGAGATCCCTATGGGAAAGGCCAGTTTTTGGCTATCAGTTTAGCCTTTTATTCTTATGAGCAACTGAACACCTGACTCTCATATGAAGTCCCGCATATTAACCCACAGCACCATACTAGGACTCCTCTATGAGGGGAATACAGCGTTGTTGTTAAGTGCCTTCAAGTCGGCTGCGAATCATAGCAGCCATGTATAGGAAAGAGATAGGACCTGGAAAATCTCACATTCCTTTACTGTTATAATATCCTATGACTCTTCCCCATCTTTGTATGAAGAATTCTCCACCCAGCTAGGCTCTGTACCTTGAGCGATTTCCTCTTGAGAGTAGGCTCTGTTCTCCACACCACTGCTTTGCTTCATGAGTTGAGGTTTACAAAAAGCATCCTCCAAAGGATAATCCATGGGGTTTTGCTGGGTGGTGAGCAGACAGAACTCAGGCACAACATAAACCAACAGGAAAACCCAGCCATTGGCAACCAAGGCTGAGCTGAGGATGGTGTCATCCCACCTGGATTGAGGGAATGGACTCAAAAGCAGGGTGATCCACGTCACCCAGATGGCGATGGAGAGGATCATGGTGAGAAAGATGTGTGCCCCGTGCTTCTTCCAGCCAGTGAAGGATCCACAGAATGTGAAGGAGGCTGTGAGGAAGGTCACCGCCATCAAGACGAGGACATAGATGAGCAGCATGACAAAGTCCTCATTGCGGTAAGAAGGAGAGAACTCAGAAAAGATATTGGTATTGGTCTTGTTCATGGTGAGGACAATATATTCAACAGCGATGACATCCTGTACCAGGCTGAAGGCCACAGCTAGGCCCAGAATCATCAGCATGGAGAGGGGCTTCCTCCCACGGACCAGCCTAGTCAAGTTGAAAGCGTGAGCCAGGAGGCAAGAGAAGCAGAGGGCAAAAAGGATGCCAAATAGAAAGAAGCGTGTGGGCCCTGTTCCTCCATCCAGTCTGATGATGAAGGCAAAGGTGAGGCCGAAGACCCCCAGCACCCCTAGGAGGAAGAGAAACTGGGTCGGGAGCACTTTACGCTTGTTGGAATCCTGCACCTTGCCAATGAAGACCAGCAGAGTGAACATGAAGGCAATAGAGGCCACAGCCCCGGCCCCGGCAATTGCTTCTAGGATAATGCCCCAAAGTTCCGTTTTATCACAAAGTCTGTTGTATCTGAATCCTATCTTCTCACCACAGCCCAAAGGAACTGTAGCCATTCTGGTCCTGCATGAAAGCAAGGAGAGACAGATTTAGGGGGGTAATCTCTTAACAAGAGGCTAGCAAGAGGATTAAGCAACTAAAAGTATATGTTTAGCCAGAGTTTCACCCCAGAATTTATTACATTGAATAAAACTACTAACATTTCGTCACCTCTTGTGAACAAATTCTAAAGGCTGATGAAGGGAAGGAACAATTAACTCCCTCCAATTAACTTTCAAAACTTCATGGAAAAATTCTACTATCTCTTCATTCCTTTTTTCCACGAACTTTTTAAAGTCTTGTCATATTTACCCTGGGAGCCAGAGGAACTAACACTTTTTTATTATTATTATTAGTTAAGGTTTTTATTGTGGATTGAGTAAAATTTTACAGGGCAAATCATCAGTTTTACATTCAACAAATCATACACCTTGTTTCATTACAATGATTATAATCCCCTCCATGTACCATCAGTTACCAGTGTTTTTCTCTATTCACTTTAGCTTTTTTGTTTGTTTGTTTGTTTGTTTGTTTGTTTGTTTGTTTTAAAACACTCAGGCACATATAATAATTTACACCACCAAAAGGTCACATTTTACAAGTCTGCCTCCTGGCCGCCATCTCTTAGTCCTTCACTTCCCATGAATCTAGAGTCATCAAATGCTCCCTCTCTCCATGTCCCCATCTCTGCCTTCATCTCTGGTGTCGCTGCTTCTCTGGATAAGGTCTCTCATTCTGCCTGTGATCTTCTCCCGTGATAGTCCTAGGGTCCTTTGTTTCTGGACTGTAAGATTAACCACTCCCCTGTTTTTGTTCCAAAACTTCTACCTTTACAATTGTGACAATCACAATTAGTCATGATAACAATTACCCATTATTGAATCCTAAGAATCTTATCCCCATCTTTTTTACCCAGACCCATCTAGACAAGATGAAACTATTCAGTGGGGACTCTTTCTTCCTCCACACTATTAAACTAAGCTCCCCCTTGAAGAGGACCCAACACTTCTATGAAGGGGCTTCAGAGACTCACTTCAAAAAACATATATAATCTCACAAATAATCAGCCATAGTTTCTGAGAGTTTCAGTAAGTGTTTTCTTAGGAATTAGAGAACATGGGAATGGTTAGGATTGAAGTCAATGCTTTAGTTATCATTTGTCATTTTTAACACCCTTGGCCCCATTTCAGATATTTTGGAAGCTTCTCATTCTCTCATGGTTAAGAGAAGTATTTTCCTTATCTGAACTGTAGATTTTTTTTGCACAGAAGTTCAAACAAACATTCACTTCTGAGCCCCATTAAGGGTAAATGCAAATAGAAATAAGATGTTTTAATTCTCTCAACTGAAAATAAGGGAAGACATTCCCTCCTTGCCTGTTCCTCCCCTGAATTCACTTTAGATAACTTGTAATTATAAATCTAGGGTATTTCTTCAATGATCTGGGAGTCACCTCTTTTTGAAATGTACACCAGTTGCCATGAATTCCCTGCCCTTAGAAAAGGTAATAGTGTAATTTATACAGGAGACAGGCACGCAAATATTTAGTACAATGTACCCATTGCCATCAAGTCAATTCCTACTCATGTCAACCCCTTGTGCATCAGAGTAAAACGGTGCCTTACAAGGTGTTCATTGGTTAATTTTTCAAAAGCAAGGTTGCTACATCTTTCTTCCCAATGCATCTTAGTCTGCAAGTTCCACTGAAACCTGTTCAGCATCGCAACTGCAGGCAAGCCTCCACTGACAGACATAAGGTGGCTGCATTTGGGCTGCATTGGTTGGGAATTGAACCTGGGTCACTAGCATGGAAGACAAGAATTCTACCACTGAACTGCTCTTATAACCAGCTCTGAATTAGCTACCTGGAAGGACCTAAGTCCTAGATGAAACAAAAATGGTGAATAATTGCTATCATTTACTCATTTAATCTTCTAATTGTCTTCCATGCATATATTTAAAAGAACGAAAATATTGCTGTCGAGTCTGTTCCAGCTCATAGTGACCCTGTAGGACAGAGTGGATGTGCCCCGTGAGGATGCTGAGGCTGTAAATCTTTACAGAGTCAGACTGCCACATTTTTCTCTGATGGGTTCAAACCACTGACCTTTTGGCTAGCAGCCAAGCTCTCAAACACTGCACCACCAGGGTTTCATCATATATGTTAATTAATTCAATTTCATAACAAGTCTAGGAGGTAAAAATTTTCAGCCCTATTTTATAGATGAAGAAACGGAGACAAGAAAAGGTGAAGTTGCTTGCCCAACGTCATGTAGCCAGCAAATAACAGATTACCTGGAACCAGGACCCATGCTCTTAAGTACTATAGGTTGTTGTTGTTAAGTGCCGTCGAGTCGATTCCAACCCATAGCGACCGTGTATAGGGTTTCCAAGGAGCAGCTGGTGATCTTGAACCGCCAACCTTGCAGTTCAAATGGCTTTGCAGTCTGGCGCATTAACCCACAGCGCCACACCAGGACTCTAAGTACTATATAGGTGCTACCTCAGAAATGAAAGCTAGTTGGCTTCCAATGCAATCGAAGATACACACGCACTCAATATCAGATGTCTACCAAACCCAGCTCTGTTATGGCCTTGGTTCCATTCAACATCTGGGGATAGACAATTCACAAAGCACTCACCTGCTAAGGAGTAATCAGGAAGTGATTGAATATATGAGCCAGAGAGTTAGGAGGAAAGGGTCACTGGGGCCACCTCCATGGAAAAGCAGCAATTGTGAACAATTGTGGTCTTCACCAGTACCCAGAGAGAGGCAGACAATGTGAAGAAAGAAATCTGAAAGAAGGGGGAGGGCTGGGATTAAGAAACAGGATAAGGTATAACACATAGACTGATGCCTGCCTCTTTCATAATAGTAGATAAAAGTAACTCAGAAATAGTTTCTGTACCACATACCCATAAATGCTTCTTATAAAGCATTTCACTGGCACTTCCTACACAAGGGTTGCAGCCAGAAAGGGGTCCTGTGATCAAGCCAAGGAAGTGGACTCCTCTCTCCTACCATCCTGTCTCTTCAAGATCAACCATAAGGCAGACAACAGTATAGTGGCATTGGGGATGAGCCATTACTTACTTGTGAAGGCAAATGAGAAGAATCTCTCTTATCCTAGACATGGAATTCAACCACCCACCTCCCTGAAAGATGCAAAATCAGCTTTTCAATTAGGTGAGATCATTGTCCAATTAGGTGAGACAGTGGTCATGTCAGAATTACTTTAGTGACATAACAATTAAGGGGGGAAAAAGATAAACATTTATGTGTATGTATGTATTACTGTTGTTAGTTGCTGTCAAGCCACTTCTGACTCAGGTGGAACCCATGTGTACGGAGTAGAACCTCTTCAGAGGGTTTTCGTGGCTGTCATTTTCAGAAGCAGATCCCCAGGATTATCTTCTGAGACACCTCTAGGGGGATTCAAACTGCCAACCTTGTGGGTAGTGATGGAGTGTTTAACCAATCTCTGGTAGCGTAGTGGTTACAAATCGGGCTGCAAACGTTAAGGTCAGCGGTTCGAAACTACCAGCCGCTCCGCGGGAGAAAGATGAGGCTTTCTACTCCCGTAAAGATTTACACCCAGAGAAACCCTGTACAGGGTCACTATGGGTCGGAACCGACTCGATGGCACTTAACAACAACAACAACATATGTATACCAATGTATTACATACACATAAACACATGTATAAATGAGTACTATGTATATTTCAAGGAGCTCTGGTAGCATGTTGTTGTTGTTGTTAAGTGCCGTCGAGTCGGTTCCGACCCATAGCGACCCTGTACAGGGTTTCCAAGGGTGTAAATCTTTACGGGAGTAGAAAGCCTCATCTTTCTCCCGCGGAGCAGCTGGTAGTTTCGAACCGCTGACCTTAAGGTTCGCAGCCCAATTCGTAACCACTACGCTATCTGGTAGCATAGTAGTTACAAATCGGGCTACTAACATCAAAGTCGACAGTTCAAAACTACCAGCGGTTCCGTAGGAGAAAGGTGAGGCGGTCTGCTACTGTAAAGATTTACAGCCTCGGAAACCCTTTGTAGGGTCACTATGAGTTGGAACCGACTCCATGGTACTTAACAACAAATGTATATTTCAGAGTCTATATGCATATATCTGTGTGTATTGGATTTATGCATTTCATCTTCACTCAACCTTCCTCACCTTTCCACTTCCTTCCCTCGATTAATCATCAGGGTGGTGCCTTGCAGGAAGGTCTTGCCCTCTTCCCTTCTCTGTTCTCTCACCCTGCCGGACCCTCCCTGCCAATTGCTCCTTCCCCACCCCTCAAGGTATTTCTGTTTGTTGACAGTAGTTGCTATCATAATTGCCTGATGATTATAAAAGACTTTGAATCTGATGACTCTAAGTCTTGGCAGAGATTGATGAGGTTTTGCCTAAAGGGCAATTCTAGTGCTAGACAGAGACTGCTGCCCCACACTTGAACCGATTTTGTACAGCTGTGCAGAAGGGGACCTAGTCTCAGAGCTTCTGGGTACCCACAAAGAGACCAGGGCCTGACAAAGACAGGGAGTAAATAGGGAAGAAAAGTAATGTCCTCCAATTCTGCCTCCACCTTCCATCCCAGTCATGCAAGGGAGATGAAGGAACAGTTCCTGGTGTGGCTTTAAAACATTGCTTCAAATAAGTAAGGAAACGTGTTGGCACTGTGAGCTAAGCATTGGACTGCTAACTGCAAAGTCTTTGGTTCAAACCCACCAGCTGCTCCTCAGGAGAAAGATGAGGCTGTGTGCTCTCATAAAGAGTTAGCGTCTCAGAAACCCTAAGAAGCAGTTCTTCTCTGTGTTATAGGGCTACTGTGAGTTGGAACCGACTTGAGGAGAGTGGGTTTGGTTTGAGTTTTTAGATTTAAAAAATAATTTTTTTATACTAAAAATTTAAGTTTTCTGGTATCAACATTAAGGAGTTCTGGTAACGTAGTGGTTACGAATCGGGCTGCAAACCGCAAGGTCGGCAGTTTAAAACTACCAGCTGTTCCGCGAGAGAAAGATGAAGCGTTTTGCTCCCGTAAACATTTACAACCTCGGAAACCCTGTGTAGGATCGCGGTGAGTCGGAATCGACTCCACGGCACACAACCACCACCACCATGAGTCATTGTTGTTGTTAAGTGCCGTCGAATCGATTCCGACCCATAGCGACCCTGTATAGGGTTTCCGAGGAGCAGCTGGTGAGCTTGAACCGCCGACCTTGCCGTTCAAACGACGCCACACCACGACTTGGTGGCTGTGTGCCGCGGAGTCGATTCCGACCCGACTCGTAGCGACCCTGTACAGGGTTTCCGAGACTGTAAATCTTTACGGGAGCAGAACGCCTCATCTTTCTCCCTCGGAACAGCTAATAGTTTCGAACCGCTGACCTTGTGGTTTGCAGCCCGATTCGTAACCACAACACTACCAGAACTCCTTACACCAGGATTTGTTGTTGTTGTTGTTGTTAAGTGCCGTCAAGTCGGTTCCGACCCATAGCGACCCTGTACAGGGTTTCCGAGGGTGTAAATCTTTACGGGAGTAGAAAGCCTTATCTTTCTCCCGCGGAACGGCTGGTAGTTTCGAACCGGTGACCTTAAGGTTCGCAGCCCGATTCGTAACCACTACGCTACCAGAGCTCCTTACACCAGGATTTAGAACGCCATAAATTAGAACCAACTCAACAACACTTAATCACAGCAACAAGGTTGCTTTCAAGAAAATCTCAGGCATCGTATTAATTTTAACCATAAATACTTCAGCATGTATCTCTAAAAAATACTCCTTTTTAACTTAACCACACATTTAAAATTAAAAATAATTTTTAATATCAAATATCCAGATATGATTCATACTTCTCTACCCTCTCACAAATGTCTTTTGGGAAACAAACAAACAAAAAAAGACTCCTTAGTATTTTCATCTGGGTGACTAACAGTTTTGGAATTCTCACTGATAGTTCACCTCTATTGACCCTCCTCTAGCCCTTCCCTGGTAAGATAGGAATTGCTCAATGGATCTAAAATGTCATAAATACTTTCAATTCCATCAACAGAAAACAAAAGGACCAGTGTCATAACAAGCAAATCTGTACCAAAAACCAGTGGCATCACGAGGATTGTTGTCAGCAGAGTTGTAGCTCAGGGTGTCACTGAGCTACAACCACCCCACCCCCGGTCCTCCTGCCATAGCAGACATACAGAATCTTTAAGAATGTTTTCATCCATTTTAACCATAGAATAATATGGGATTAAATATAGTAGTGAATTACTGAAATACAATATTTCTTAAATTATATGAATGGGATAGAGATGTCTTATCCCAACATAATGTGCCATGGAGTCAGTTACAACTCATAGCGACCCTGTACAGGGTTTCCGAGGCTGTAAATCTTTACGGGAGCAGAAAGCCTCATCTTTCTCCTGTGGAAATGTAGGTAGTTTCGAACTGCTGACCTTGAGGTTCACAGCCTGATTCGTAACCACTACGCTACCAGAGCTCCTTAAATTATATGAATTGTCGTTGTTGTTGTTGTTAAGTGCCGTTGAGTCAGTTCCAACTCATAGCGACCCTATATAGGGTTTCTGAGGAGCAACTGGTGAGCTTGAACCGCCGACCTTGCAGTTCAAACTGACTTTGTAGTCCAGCGCATTAACCCACAGCACCACATCAGGACTCCAAATTATATGAATACTAACAACAAAATTGTGGGAAATCTTTCATTATTGTCAACATTATTAGTATTAGTAATTATTAGTAGTAGTAATTGAGAAGTCTTTTTTAATTTTTCTCCTTCCTTTCCTTTAATTCTTCTTCATTCTCAAAAAAAAGTTGTTGATATAAAACTTTGTAGTATTTGTATACTAATTGTCACACTATTGTAGCGAAAATACTAGAAAATTGGACAAAAATCAGCAACTATGAAACCACTGGGCAACATTGGGTAGCCATGCCAGCCTGACCTGAACATATTGTCATTGTCATTAAGTACTGTCGAGTCGATTCCGACCCATAACAACCCTGTCTAGGGTTCCCGAGGAGCAGCTGGTGAACTTGAACCACCGACCTTGCAGTTCAAATGGCTTTGTCTGGCGCATTAACCCACAGAAGGTTCAAAAAAATAATTGAGCATAGAGTTTTAGCTTTGTAGATACATGTGAACTGATTTTATAAAAGATGTTTTTGTAGTTATAACTAACTACAGGGATATTTTTACAAAGTATTTTTATTAAAAATATCCCTCTAGTTATACTTCTGCTGAAACACTACACCAAAAAATTGTAAAAGTGGAATTGATAAGACTTGGAAGATAAGTTGGCTAACATAGGATAGAGATTTCTTATCCCAAAATAATGCTAGCCTTGTGTTTGTGTGTATGTGTGGTAAAATAAACTGTTGTTGCTGTTGTTAAGTGCAATAGAGTCGGTTCCGACTCACAGCGTCCCTGTATAGGGTTTCCAAGGAGCAGTCGGTGAGTTTGAAACCCCAACCTCAAATATCTATTTCTCCCAGCTGTAGGTCAGGCCACCGTATCTCTACCTGGACCACTCCAGAAGCCTGATCTCTCAGGCTCCAGTCCTGCCTTCTCTGATCTATTCTCTAGCCAGAGGAAAGGGCCATAAACCTGCACCCAAGGTACAAGGTTCTGCATCATTGGCTCCTGCCTACACCTGCAGCTTCATGCTTCACCACACTCTTCTTCTCCTAAACAATGGGAACTTCTTAGTATTCCTCTAACCAAGCCCCAATATCTTACTTCAACGTGCTGTCCCATTTGCCTTGAACATTCTCCCTACTTGTCCATTACCCCCTGCACTTGACTTCGATGTCCTTTTTCCAGATGTTTCCTTAATGTCTTTGTCTAGTTAGACACATGCCCCATGAATTCCCAGAACCTCCACTCTGCCCATCATAGCACCGGTCATGCAATCCTGGAAATGCCTGTTGGCAGGTCTCTATCTCCCTCTATGATCACAGGCTCTGTGAAGGCAGAGACTGAGTTGTTAAACACTTTCTCCCCACCCTCAATCCTAGCATCCGGCACATGGTAGACATCTAAGGCCAAATTGTTGAATGGATGAATAAGCAAGTGAGCTGGTGGGTAGGAGACATGGAGTCAGGAAGGGGAGCAGGAGTTGCTCAAGAGATGAGGCAAATTGTACGTGGATTTCTCACAAGCTTCCTGACTACAGTCCTTAGCTCTCCCCTCTCGTCTTCCTTCTTACGTGGTCTAAAATTACTGTGGGTCTGAAGATATAAGCTCTGGGCTTCTATCCTGCTTCTACCTAAGTGCCTTCAGTGACTCGTATGAAAGCATAAGTTCTGAGATTTTCCCAGTAATCAGAAAAGAATTTACAGGAATTCAACATGTGCTCCCACCCTATATCCTGATGACTAAGCCCTGCACTTTGGAGAAAAACGGTGAGCTTTTAGTATGTGTAGCCTCTGGCTTCAAACATGAGAAATGCCTTTGAGTCATAAGAGGGAGACCTCACTTACTAATTACAGCTGCTAAATGAACCAATCACTGTCCGATAATGCAATGATGCCCACTGCTAAGACCCTGAAATCACTTGGTACTGCCTTCAATCCTTTTAGAATGAGTCAGGGCTAGAAAGAAAGGTTAAAAAAAAAGGAGAGAAAAAGGAAGTGAGGGAGGGCAGGCAAGTCTAGAAGGTTGCCCAACCTAGCATCATGAGGCCATCTTCAGAGTATCTGAACATTGGTCCTAAATCTTGCCAAAAGCTGAGGTTCTCTTCCTCTGTATGAGATTTACCTCATCTCTCACCTTAGGTCTGCCTTGGGGATGGTATCAAAGAACATGTATTTGTTGAAGCTGAGCCTTCACATTATCCCCAGTGCTACAAATTTGCAGTTGTCTGCTGTTTTAATTTTTCTGTATTTTTTGAATTGTTAAGTTCAATCCACAGTGATAACAGTGATACAATTATGAATAAGAATAATGACAAGTACTGCCACATTGAGTCCTATTATGAACCAGGTACTCTGCTAAGTGTTTATTACATTTTTATATGGATTATTTCATCAGTATTTACACAATTCACAGGGTGGGGAGTACTAATATCTCCATTTTATAGGTAAGAAAACTAACCCTTAAAAAGATGAAGTTACTTACTCATGGTCGCAGAACTAGTAGGAATATCTCTGTATCACACTGCCATTGAGTCAATTCTGACTCATAGTGACTTATATAGAATTTCCAAGACTGTAAATCTTTAAGAGAGTAGACATCCTTATCTTTTTCCCATGGAGCAGCTGGTGGATTTGAACCACCCACTTTTCAGTTAGCAGCTCAACATCTAACTCACAGGGCCACTATATTTCCCTTATCTCTTTATGTTGCTGCTATTGTTAAGTGCTGTCGAGTCAGTTCCAACCCAAAGCAACCCTCTCTGTATAGGGTTTCCAAGAAGTGGCTGGTGAGCCTGAACTGCCAGCGTTACAATTCAAACCTACACATTAGTCCAGTGCATTAACCCACAGCGCCATGCCAGGACTCCCTATAGCTCTATAAGAAGACTTAATTATAACTTAGTCCTTCTTCATTTCATCTCTAAATCACTGTAATGATCTCTAAAGCTACTCTCCCTGACTCCAACTTCCCTTCATTTAAACCCAGCAGTCCAAACTCACCAGCTGCTCCTTGGAAACCCTATATAGGATCACTATGAGTCAGAACCGACTTAATGGCATTTAACAGCAACAATAATAGGAGTTCTGGTGTGGCACTGTAGGATAAGCACTGGACTGCTAATTGCAAGGTCAGTGATCCAAACCCACCAACCACACTTTGGAAACCCTATAGAGGGTTGCTATGAGTTGGAACCGACTCAATAGCACTTAGCAACAACAATCAAGCACTGACTTGCCAAGAAGTCTCCAAAGCAAACAATCCTACAGTCAGTCTTTCTGTCAATCAACAATATTTCAGTGCCAACTTAATGTCTATTGTTGTGCTATGAGCACAAGTTACACAGACCAAAAACAGCGACCACTATTCTTGGGAGAACCAATAGAGTCACATTGACATACAAATACGGAGTTACAGCTTGAGCTATAAATGCTGAGGACATATGGAAACTAGTTATCCATTCTACCAAATGGGGTAAAAGGGCTTTAGACAGGAGACCCAGGAGACATGAAAGATAAACAGAGTGGTAAAGAGGTTGTTATAAAGGTAGAAGACAGAGCTTGAGCAATGGAGGTTGTTGTTATGTGCCATCAGGTGAGGAATGGAGGAGTCTAGGTTAATTCTTAGATTTGGGGGTTGAGCAACTAAGTAGATGGTAGCCCCACTCTTTCCAATCTCAGAATTCTGAAATATTGGTTTATGAGGAGAGATGATAAACTTAGTTTTGTTGGGTAGAACATAGCATGGGAGATGTCACTGGAGACATTAGGAAAAATAAGGGCTAAATCTTCCTGGGAGTTTACTCTGAGTCATCTACTATTTCATTTAATTCTCACACTGTCATTATTCCCCTCTTTTTACACTTGAAGAAACTGAGGCACAGAGAAATTAAATAACTTGCCTGAGATCACATGGTTCATAGGCCAGGCTGTAGGTACTAGACAGTGCTGAGTCTGCAGTTGACCATATGAGTCTGGTGTTCAGGAGAAGGTGGGGCTATAGGCATAGAGTGGAAATCATCAGCCTTTAAATGACTAGCTCCCAGGGAGAATATACAGTGAGCAAGAAGGTCTAGGACAGAACCATGGGGACCATCATCTCACCTAAGGAATCAGCAAAGGACACGGAAAAAAAACAAAAGTCAAAGGGATAGTAAAAGAAGAAAGTCTATGTGGTTTCACAGAAGCTAAGGAACAGTTTCAAAAGCAGACTAGTCAATGGAGTCAAATATTTCATGGGGAGTAAAAAGAGTAGGCCTGGAGTGTCAACCACAACTAAAATTCTTAGAAGAAAATGCAGGAGCAACACTGTCAGGTCTCCTTTTCAATAATGGGTTAACCTAATATTACAACAAAAACACAAACAGCAAAAGATAAAATAAATGCATTGTGGTCTCATAAAAACAAAAAGGTTTTGTTCATCAAAAGACTGAACCAAAAAAGCAAAAAGACATGTTGAGAGAATATCTTCTGAAACTATATAAAACTTCAACAACTTAACAACAAAAGACAAATAACCCAAACATAAAATGGGTGAGGACTTGACTAGACATTTCACAAAACAGGGCTTTCCAATGGCCACCAGGCACTTGAAAAGATGCTCAACATCATTAGCCACCAGAGATGCAAATCAAAACCAGAGTGAGATGCCATTTTATTCATACTAGGGTGGCTAAGAAAAAGAAAAGAACACCAGATGATGATGATGTAGGGAAATTGGAACACTTATCCATTGCTGGTGGCAATGCAAAACGGTATAGTCATTGTGAACACCAGTGTGGTGGTTCCTCAAAAAAAACTAAAAATAGGCATACTATTGTTGTTGTTAAATGCCATTGAATTGCTTCCAACTCATAATGACCCTGCATAGGGTTTCCAAGGAGCAGTTGGTGGATTTGAACTGTTGATTATGTGGTTCAAAGCCCAGAGCTGATCCTACAAGTGCCACACCAGACATACCATGTTGTTGTTGTTAAGTGCTGTCATGTCAGTTCCAACTCAAAGCGACCTTATATAGGGTTTCTGAGGAGCAGCTGGTAAGCTTGAACCTCCAAACTTGTAGTTCAAACTGACTTTGTGTTCCAACATATTAACCCTGCAGCACCACACCCAGCAATTCCATTCTAGGTATATACTCAAAAGACTTGAAAGCAGAAACTCAAACAGTGACATGTACACCAATGTTCACTGCATCACTATTTACAATAGCCAAAAGGTGGAAACAACCTAAATGCCCATCAACAGATGAATGATAAACAATTGGAGAAATGAAGTCTTAAGACAATATGGATGGAGCTTGAAGACATTATATTGAATGAAATAAATTAATCACAAAAGGACAAACATCATATTGTATGAAAAGACATGTATAGAAACTGAAGTTTATTAGTGGTTACCAAAGGCAGGAACCCTGGCACAG
>NW_006408604.1:11405503-11409489 GCF_000296735.1 Chrysochloris asiatica
CCACACCATACATCTATAAAAAGGTGAGTTAGTGAAAGTTGTATGATAGATATATTTATAACAATAACAAAAGTAAGAAGAGTGGCTGCTGAGGCTGCTTATGGAATTAGATTTCTTATTTTGGAGGTTTAGCGTTATGGTTTCAGGGGATATCCCAATTAGTTGGGTTAATAATATGTATATTGCTTCTGTTCTACCTTCTAGTTCATCGTTGCATAGTGACTGGGGTCTTAAAAACTTGTAAATGGCTATCCAAGGCACAACAATTAGGCCCTAATCACCTGGAGCAACAGAAAAGAAGTAGAGTCAAGAACAGGAGAAGGATATGGAATGTGTGGCTAATTACTTCCATCAACAACTGTCTCCTTTGCCATAAGACCAGAAGAACTGCAGGGTGACCAGACACCATTACTGAATATTTGATTAAAGATTTTACAGAAGAAACTTGAACAAAAGGGGGGAAAGTACAGAACAAAATTTCAAATTCTCATGGAATCCAACCTTTCTGGAGTCATGGAAGCAGAATGAAGCCCTGGAACTACTGCCCTGAAATAATCATAAAACCTTATGCCAAAAAATATCTCCTAAAGATGGCACCTAACAACAACAACAACAACAAAGTCTTAAAACCAAACAACAGTCTAGTTTAACAAATCGTCTGCCTTGAACATTAGACCTCTTAAAGAACTATCTAAATGGGATGAAACCAATTAACAGCAACTTGAAAGATTACAAAGGAACCTTTAGGGGCAGAGAGTTTATGTTAATGGGGGCACGACAATTTAGAAAAAATGAGATGGTTGGACAACTCCAAGAATGCCATCAATGTCACTGAATTGTATATATAGAAACAGAAAAACTAGTATATGTCTTGCTGCGTATTTTCTCAGCAACAACAATTTAAAAAACAGAGAGAGAAGGCCTCGGTAGGGCTCTTTGGATTTAGTAGTTTAAAGAATATTAGCTTCTTCTTGGTTCATCCCATTCGACTCAGGCTCAAATTCAGCTTCAAAGGCTTTTCTCAAGTTAGTCTGTCTATCTGTCCCTCCTTCCCTCCTGGCATTCCCTTCCACTTCTTAGTCAGACAAGCAAGTCTTCCGATATATCTTCTACCTAGAAGGGAATTTGGGGTCATCAATGGTCTTCTAATACATGCTTCTCTGCACACGCATTATTCTCCTAACCAGAAAAAAAAAATCTTCCCTTTCTTTTCATGATCCATTGACCATATTTCTTCAGACCTGGCTCAAAACTTACCTCCACCATGAAGGTGGGGTTTTGTTGTTGCTGTTTTAAATGTTTCAGGTTGTTTTTATTTTTTCCCATAAATCCTATTTCATTCTAAACTTTTAGGTCCCTTCAGAGTTTGTATAATTATCTTATATCACTCATATATGTTGTGCATTAATATACTATTAATTTTAAAACATAATTATGTATAATATATTATATATCCACATTGTTAGACAATAAGTTTCTTGAAGAAAAAGAGTTAATATTCTATTTGTTGGTATCCCCTTCTGTATGTGAGACATATTGCATTACACTGTGGTGGCCAAGCAGATAGATGTTTTGGACTAAGACTGGCTGAATTGAATATTTACTCAAAGCAAGTTATTTATTAGCAAGTGTGAGTAATGGGGAGGAAGAATTTTTACGATGAATGTGCGAGGGCACTAATCCTCACATTTTTCTCCAGACTGAGTTATTCCAAGACAAGGGAGGAGTCCCACAGAAATTTCTCTGCCCTTGATGAAGCATTAGTTATAAGTGGAAAGTGCCTATAGGGAAATCAACAGGATCCACTGTTCTGAATAGACATCCTTTTTCTGATGATGTCACAGTGATACAGCATGGAACAACCTATGAATAATATCTGAATAACATCCCCAAATTGAGTTTCTGTCTAACGATGGTGAGAAAATAAAATATTATACCACCATGGTGATGGCGCTGTGCCGTGGAGTCGGTTCCAACCCATAGCGACCCTGTACAGGGTTTCCAAGGCTGTAAATCTTTACGGGAGCAGAAAGCCTCATCTTTCTCCCATGGAACAGCTGGCAGTTTCGAACTGCTGACCTTGAGGTTAGCAGCCCGATTCATAACCACTACGCTACCAGAGCTCCTTTACGCAGATCTGTGTGGCACTGTGGGCTAATGGGTCAGATTGTAAAGTCATTTGAACTTCAAGGTCGGTAGTTCAAGCTCACCAGCTGCTCCTTGGAAACCCTATACAGGATTGCTATGGGTCAGAATCAACTCGACGGCACTTAACAACAACAACAAACAAGTATAACAGCAGTATTCATCCCACTTTCCTCACTTTCAGGTTCTTTCCTGGAATGATTTTTCTTTTATTCCCAATGAAGCATATGGGTTTTAGATTAATGTGAATACAAATAGAACACTGGAAATCATTTTTTTTAAAAAACTTAAATTTTAAGTAATGCTTTCAAATCACCTTAAAGGCCCAGAATTTCTAAGAGATAAAATTTCAGGATATGGGTTGGTAAAGTTAAGTTCTATATTGGTATACAGAATCCTAGTGTGGTGATAAAGATAAGCACTGGACTGCTAGACACAAGGTTGGGAGTTTAAAACCCCCAGCCACTCCTTAGAAACCCTATCTGTGGTTGCTATGAGTCAGAACCAACTCAACAGTACTTAGTTACAACAGCGTACTGGTAATATACTGGTATACTAGCTCAAAACTCACAGACCCCTGCTTTTTTTTTTTTTTTCACTATATAAAAGTAACCACTAGTAGATTTAAAATAGATTATATAAGAGGAGATTAAAGAGAGCAGACCATAAAATAAGATGATAATAGCAAGCACCTTTACTACAATAAATCTAAATGGTAATTTTTTTTTTTTTTTTGAGAAAAAGACTAAATTAAACTATTATGCCTAAAAGAAAACTCAGAAAAGTTGAAAGCAAATGGGAGGAAAAAATGAAAATAAATGTAAAAAGAATAATAATAGTTATAAACTTATTAGGTATTATGTTTTAGGTACAAAGTAGCTTTCTCAAGGTAAGAAATTTAGGCATTAACATCACACAACGTAATCTAGGCAAAAAGGTATTATATGAACAAAACTCTATTTTATAATAATTAGGGATACTCCAAACTGAAGATACAAGGATCAAACTTTTATGAATCAAGTAATATACCCATTGGGGTCCTGGTGTGGCGCTGTGGACTAATGCGTCAGACTGCAAAGCTGTTTGAACTGCAAGGTTGGTGGTTCAAGCTCACCAGCTTCTCCTTGGAAACCCTAAACAGGGTCGCTATGGGTCGGAATTGACTCGATGGTACTTAACAGCAACAACAACAACAATATACCCATTGCCATCGTAGTGATTCTGACTCAGAACGACAGTAGGGAACAGAGTAGAGCTGCCCCATCGAGTTGGTTCCCAAGGTTGTAAATCTTTATGGAAGCAGACTAACATAGCTTTCTCCCACGCAGCAACGGCAGATTTAAAGCACCAACCTTTTGGTTAACAGTCAAGCTGCTTAACTATCATTAACTGTTCCTCCACCAAATAATATAGCACTCAAATATAAGTAATATACCTATAAGAAGAAATCAAAAGAAATAGTATCATTTTTATTGTTGTTAAGTGCCATCGACTCAATTCCAACTCATAGCCACCCTGTACAGGGTTTCCAAGGAGCAGCTGGTGGGTTTGAACAATCAACCTTGGGCTTATCCTACAGATGTTCTTTATCAAATGAATTAGATGAAATGAACAATAATATGGCAAAGTTTTAAAAATATCCTATGCATAAATGGAAGCACAGTGGCTCCATAGGATAAGCACTGGGTTGTGAACCACAAGGTCAGCGGTTCGAGCCCACCAGGGCTTCCACAGGAGAAAGGTGAGGCTTTTTGCTCCCACAAAACCTCAGAGACTGTGTGCCAATGAAATTTATTTACAAAAAAATGTTATGATCCCCCCCCCATCCAAAAAAAAAAAAA
>NW_006408604.1:11409589-11419118 GCF_000296735.1 Chrysochloris asiatica
AATGGTTGAATGTGAAGCTGATGATGTGCCCTGTAAACTTTCACTCAATCCAAAATAAAAACATTTAATAAAAAAAAAAAAATGTTTTGAGTTCAATTTGACTTATGAACCACAGCTTGGTAATCCTTGTTCTATATAATTACAGGTAGTCCCTGGCTTACGATGTATTTGAGTTACAACAAAATACAACCGTTCATTTTAAATGGAGGTAATTTGCTGATGTTATCATTCTCATGCCAACCCCCAAAGACAAATAAAGATAGGATTTATAAAGATACTGATGATAAAAAGACAATAGTAGTGAAAATTTAAATTAAAAATAAGGTATTTGAGGAAAGAACCTGTTTACTACAGAGTGGTCAGAACAAAATTCCATGAAAAGTTGGGGACTACTCATATTTCTGCTTAAGTGGTCATGGAATATTTACAAAAACAGAGATGTTTTAGAAAGCAAAGAAAAATCTCAAATTGTAAAATAAAAGAAACGTACAGGTCACATTTACTGACCACAATGCACTAAAAATAAGAATAAAAGTAAAACACTCAGTTACTCAGAAAACCAAAAACTCCTCTAAGCAGGACTACTCCTCAGCCTCAGGTCATTATTTTTTTAAAGTCCTACTATGGAGCTCTGGTAGCATAGTGGTTATGAATCGGGCTGCGAACCGCAAAGTCAGCAGTTCGAAAGTACCAGCTGTTCCGCGGGAGAACAATGAGGCTTTCTGCTCCCGTAAAGATTTACAGCCTCAGAAACCCTGTACAGGGTCACTATGAGTCAGAACTGACTCCACGGCACATAACAACAAATGGCACTATAGGATAAGCACTAGACTGCTAATGGCAAGGTTAGCAATTCCGACCCAGCAGTCCCTCCTTGGAAGCCACATACAGGGTCGCCGTGAGTTGGAACCTACTGGATGGCACTTGGCAACAACAACAATCTATGCTGCCATATCATTCCTTAACCATTTTCTCAACTCAGCTTGTGAATCCTTAAATAGCAGTGCACCTAAAACCAACCTTTAAGAATACTGAAACCCACTAATATCAACTTGATTCAGACTCATAACGACACTACGTAGCATAGAACTGCTCTTTAAGGCTTCTGAGACTGTAAATCTTCATAAGAGCAGACAGTCTCATCTTTCTCCCAAAGAGTGACTGTTGGGTTTGAACCTCCAACCCTAAGGTTAGCAGCACAATGCTTAACCCACTATGCTACCTAGACTTCTAATAAGAATAAAATCTCAGCCAAAATTCTTCACATGCAGTTTTTCCAATTACCACTCAGGAGGCACTAAATAGGTCACACAAGGGGAGATACTTAGATATAAAGGGCCTAGAATCTTAGCATTGGAAATGAATCTCTGAGGTCTCCTGGTCTCCCTTATAAGAAACCTAAGCCCAGCTTCACCACAGCTACATCACCCTACAGGCCCAGGACTAGAAATCAGGCTTCCTGGTTCAACATTGAGAGCACTTCCCTGGAAACCACATTGTTCTGCTGGTTCTACTCTTCCCCTAGAGTATGCCTCTTCCTGTTCCCAGGCAGCACCTCTCCTACCTCTCTCCTCCCCCTTACCTGCCCACCTTCATTCCTTTCGTGTCCTACTAGCAGCCAGCACACAGATCTGGAAAGTGGATTGCTGACCACTGATTGCTGACCTTCATCCTCATCCCCTCCCCCTGGGCCCCAACCCATTGTATCTGAAGTGGCTAAAATAGCCTCCTTCAGGAATGAGCCCACAGCTGAGGCTTATTCAACTGGACCCTTCAACAGGTGTGGTGTTTACAAAATCCTTCAGGGAGAAAATCAGCCTGGTAAGAAGACAGGAATAGAAACTCCTTCAAATTCCTTCATCGGGAGCAGGTATCAACTATTTGTTAGCCCTTCTTCAGAGCAAAACAGCTCAAACTGATGGCTTAAACATCCATTCAGGGATCATGAGAGAGGAAGGGCTTACAAATAGGTGGTGATAAAGGAATTTGAAGGAGTTTTCATTCCTGGCTCATTTTTCCTATTGGCACTGTCATTAAGCACCTGGCTGCTAAGCAAAAGGTAGGAGATCTGAATCTACCCAGTGCTGTCAGGAGAAGGATCTTGGTGGTGTTTGCCTGTAAAGATTTCAGTCTAGAAAACCTATGGGGCCGTTCTGTGCTGTCACAAAGGGTCGTCATGAGTTGAAAATTGACTGAAGGCAGAGGACAATAATAGCAACTATTTGTTGCTGAAATATGAGTTGTTACTGCGAATTCAACTTCCACCAGAGAGGGGATGCTGTGGGGCTCACGGTCCCCCACACACATTATAAAATACAGTAACTTCTAGCACCTATTTTCCAAAATGCAGAAGATTGCTCTTATTGTGAAAAGGAAAAGGAAATGGAAACTTCCCATACCGTGTAAAAGTAGCAGTTGCCACCATCTCTCTCTTCCTTCACATCCCACCCCTTGTTTTGCTTCCCACCTCCTCTCATCCCAGCCCCTTGCCTTCCTCTAAGATCTTCCTCTCTCGTTTGTCTTCCCTCAAAGTGATCTCAGGACCGCTCACCTATTGTTTAACCAAGATTTCTCCGACTCAGAGTTTTATAAAAACTATTTCTCTGATTACCTCTCTGCTCTCCGCCTCTGTCTCAGCCTGGGAAACCGAGTAAGAAAGAAAAAGAAATCTGAGTTGAGTTAAACTAGCGGAAGTCCTTCCTTGGGATATTTTTTCTCCTAGCCTGTTGTATCTTAATACCAGGATTTCTTTCCTCTTTTACCTCTTACAAAGCCCCATTCCCCCCATATTCTCACTCCGGAGGCCCGGGGGCGCTCTGGGCTTCCGAAGTCTCACTTACCCTTATGTCCCGGCTTCGGCGGGTGACTTGTGCCGCTTCCAGCGCGTAGGAGCGCAGCAGGTGAGCCCCTTGGTGCTGGAGGAGCCCTCGGGTGGCGATCCCGCCCTTGTTGCGCTGAGCAGTTATAAAGGCGCTGTCGCTAGAGGAAAGGAGGGAGTGAGGGGGTGATCAGAGGGACACGGGGCGGGGGAGGGTCAGTGGGAGAGGACACGCCTATTCCAGTTCCAGGGCACTTCATGCTGTTATGAAAATAAAGTCCTCGTGCCAGAGAATGAGCCAAAAGTCTCCTGACGTCAGCGGTACAGTCACCCCTGAAGTAGATGAGGATGAGGAGAAGAGCGACCCACCTCGGTCCAGTCCAGCGCATCAAACTCCTTCAAGATGCGCACATGGTTGGTCCCAGGGCTCAAGGTAAAGAGAGGGGACCCGCTCCTTATCAGCCCTGAAGGCTGTCACTCCAAAAGGAAACCACGAGGGCCCTCCCAGTCTGTCAGTTTGCCCAAGGGCAAGGTCCTAGAGGGTGTAGCAGCTTCTGTTAATCACTGGGCCCCAAAGCTTGTGTGTGTGTGTGTGTGAGAGAGAGAGAGAGATTTGACTTTGATTTGCACTAAATTAACCTAGTCGCTGGAGAAGGATATCATGTTTGCTAAGGTGGAGGGAGGGTCAGAGAAAAAGAGGAAGACCACCAACGAGATGGATTGGCCAAGTGGCAGCATTGATGACTCAAGCATGGCAACAGTAGTGAGGTTGGCCCAGGATCGGGCAGTGTTTTGTTCTGCTGTGCATAGGGTCTCTATGGGTCAGTACCAACTCAATGGCACCTAACAACAACAAACCTGTAGGTTAGGAGTCCTGGTGTGGCACTGTGGGCTAATGTGTCAGACTGCAAAGTCAGCTTGAACTGCAAGGTCAGTGGTTCAAACCTCACCAGCTGCTTCTTGCAAACCCTATACAGGGTCCCTATGGGTCAGAACTGACTGGATGGCACTTAATAACAAAAACAACCTATAGGTTGGCAGTTTAAACCCATATTAGGCAAATCTGCTGCAAAAGTCATTTTTAAAGTGTGCAAGAGCAAAGATAATCAGTTTGAGGACCAAAGTGCACCTGGCTCAAACCAGAATATTTTTAATAGCCTCATATGCTTGTCAAAATTGGACAATGAATAATGAAGACCCTAGAAGAATTGACACATTTGAATTATGGTGCTGGGGAAGAATATTAAAAGTACTATGGACTGCCAGAAGAACAAACAAATCTGTCTTGGAAGAAGTACAGCCAGATGCTCCTTAGAAATGATGATGGCGACACTTTGTCTCTTGTACTTTGGACATGTTGTCAGAAGGGAACAATCCCTGGAGAAGGACATCATGCTTGAAAAACTGGAGAGTCCACGAAAAGATAGAAGACCCCCAACAAGATGAATTGACACAGTGGCAATGAGTTCAAATGTAACAATTGTAGGGATGGCACAGACCAGGTAGTGTTTCGTTCTGTTGTGCACCTGAGTTTTTAGGCATCTGAACCAACTCCACAGCACCTAACAACAACAATCTGATTCCATTAAAATTGTATCCAAGAAAGCTCAAGAAGCAATTCTACAGCCATACGTGCAGTGTCCACGCATGGGAATTGAGGGAAACTAACAACATTCCAGTAAATATAATGGAGTGCTGACTCCCAAGTTGCCTTTCCTTCCCTGCAGCACTTCTCTGTTTAGACTTTCTTTCTTTCTTTTCCTCTCACCCCAGCAGTGCTGGTGGGTAAGTCAGGCTTAAGAAAAGAGGAGGTGACCAACCTCTCAGGACTTCTCAGCCAAAGCAAAGTAGTGGCCAAGGAAAACTTCCTTCCCCGGGTCCAGAGTTAGCTCAGCCTCTGCATTTGAAAGAACTGTCCCTCCTATAAGCCCATTAGTGCTGCCCCAGGACTGGCAGATCGTGATCTCTCTGCTTTCTTAACTACCACTCCCAAAGCCTTGACAATGCAGATGGATGGAAAAGAGGACGCCAGATAAAATTATGAAATAATGGAATTTGCCTTTGGTGTCTGGTTCCCCCTCCCTCAACTGCCCATTCCTCTTCCATTATCAAGCCAATCCTACTGAAACTTGTCTTTGTTTGCTTGTCAAATAATCCTTCAGTGGCTGACCCCTCAGTGTCAAGGCTCAGACAAGACTCTACCTCATCTCCTTGAGAGGTATTCTGTATTTTTAAGGTGAGAATTAGCACATCTGGTAAACTAACTATTACTGTGCACATGAATTCATGGTGGAATGCCTAAGGTTTCTCACTTTCTCCTCACTTCTCCCCGTACCCCAAGTTTCCCAAGTCATGTGCTGCAACACTTCCCTCAAGCCCTTCAGGCCAGGGGTCTACAAGTCTTCCTCCTCCATTTACAGGGATCCTAGATGCTGAGAGAGAAGAGAGGAGAGAAAGGCTGTGGGGACTGGAAATGGCAAAGTATATTAAGTCAGATCTCTCTGAACCTCAGTCTTCTCATCTGTAAAACATATGTAATACTAGATTATGGAGCAACCACATTAAAACAAGTCATAAAAAACAAGGGAATTAATTTTAATGATTTATTTTATTTAACCTGATAAACCAAAAAACACATTGCCATCAAGTCAATTCTAACTCATAGAGACCCCAGAAGACAGAGTAGAACTGCCCCATAGGGTTTCCAAGGCTATATATTCCTTATGGAAGCTGACTGCCACAGCTTTCTCCCACAAATGGACTGGTGAATTCGAACCCTTCAGTTAGCAGGTCAGCACTTAATCCTCTGAGTCATCAAGGTGCATTATTTAATCCGATATCTCCCAAATGTCACTTCAACATGTAATCAATATTTTTTAAAATTCTGTTTTTCAAATTTGGTGGTGGTGGTTAAGAAGTGTCTTCGAGTCAGTTCCAGCTAATAATGACCTTGTATAGAGCGGCTGGTGAGTTGAACCATCAACTTTGCACATCAAACCGACCTTGCAGTACTGTGCATTAACCCACTCACGGTGCCACACCAGGACTCCAACGACCCTGTATACAATTTCCAAAAGTGGCTAGTGGATCAAAACTAGGTCCTCAAAAATCCAGTGTATATTTAACACTGAACATCTCAGTTTGGAACAGTCACATTTCAAACGCTCAAAAGCCATGTCATGCATGACTCTGACTCACCATGACGGGTGAGGTTCATACCTCAAGTAAATGATGTCAAGTCTGAGGAGGGAGTCAAAACAGAAAGACCAGGACTCCCAGCCCCCATCCCACATGCAGAACTAGGAACTTGGAAAAACTTAATGAGAAAATGGTGAATGTATTTATTATTCCTGTTGTTCACTTTTCTCTGGATAATGACTGCCTATGCAGGTCTAGGAGTGTGAGAGAGAACTTATGTGAGAATGGTTTTTCAGAAGTGCAATCCTTGGTCATCTGGGCCCACTATTCTTTCCTTTTCTATTATTAACTTTGGCTAGCCCCCATTGTCCTCTTCAGCCATCCTTTTATCCTCTTTTTCTTCTTCCACGCTAGACTAATACACCAACCAGCTCAGGGCCAAGTTAAGACTAAGGTGAGGCAAGTGAGTTGCCTCATGAGAAGTTTAAGGACTCATCTATAAGGCCCAAAGAGTGAGTACCTCAACATTGTAAAAATAATAGAACACAAGACTCACCAATTCAACATTTTCATGCATACAATTTAGTGAAATCAATCATATGAATCATATTGTACAACCATCATCAATGCGATGGAACCTAACAACAACAACATCTCTTGACTACAGGAGTGAACCAAGAACACAGATAACTCTACCAACATCCAGGTTCTGACCACTTCACCACTGTTACTTTGGAATTCAGGGCTGTAGAGCCTCAGGTCAGGGGCTCCCCCTTTCTCTCCCTTAGTAGATTCTTCATGAGCAAGATGGAAGATTCTACCTGTCCACCTCTGTAACCTCAGATAACTCAACTTTAAGAAGCACCTGATTCCATGGGAGAAAAGCACAAGACACACTTCTTTTTCCTGGTAATTGCTTCAATATAACTACTAGTGTCAGTGAGTCACAGCTCCAGCCAGTTTTTTAATTGGTGACACCTCCATTCAAGCACTAAACAATATGGTAAATATAAATAAGAGGAAGATCCTACACAGCAGTCTATCCTCTGACTTGCTTATTCAACCCATTGGCAGCGATGGTTTACCTTCTGTGCATTTGTACTAGGAAATCAAAAGAACATTGCATTTAAAGACTTCAGTCTGGTGGAGGGATCAATAGTAATCAAACCAAAGTAATACACTGTGCTAGATATTATACCGGAGGAACACCATCTGGGTACAAAAGACCATAATCAACACTCCCTACAGATTTCAGTATCAACCTCACAGAGGAGAGAGAGCTAAAAGGATAGGTGTTTTCCATATGGAAAAGGGAATAAGTATGCTATGGATGTTTGTGCTCTCCCAAAATATGTGTTAGAATCCTAACCATATACTTGTGGATGTAATTTAATGTAATGTAGTCACGTCCCATAATGCAATGTAATATAATGTAGTCAACCAATCAGTTGAGCATATACCAGTACAGGATGGATCCTAAACCTAATCACTTCTGTGTTATATGTTGTCAGATGCTGTCAAGTCGGTTCCAACTCATAGTACCCCTATGCACAACAGAATGAAATACTGCCCATAATGGGGCATGAGTGTGAATTCACAAGTAGGAAGATAAATTAAGGTCAGTAGCCCAAGGCTGATTCCTACCAAGCAGAAGTCAGACATACCTCCTCTGTCCAACCTGTTTACCAATTCTGACAGCAACTGTCCCACCTACAGCACTCTATCTATTTCTCTGCTGGATTCAATAATTTGCTGCAATGGGCACACAGAACTCAGACAATACTCATAATTATGGGGTTTATTAGGAAACCCTATACAGGGTCGCTATGGGTCGGAACCGACTCGATGGCACATAACAACAACAAACAACATTAGGAAAGTAATGGGTTACAACTCAGAATCTGGAACAAATCAGGACACAATTCTTCAGTCGGATAGCCTTTTCTCAGTAGTGCCCACAGCATGTCTCTCTGAACTCTTCGTTCCTCTGTCCTTCTGTCCCTCAGTCCAGACCATCCTGCTTGGACAAATATTATAAAGCTCTTTTAGTTCTGCCAATAAGTGCCCCAAGGCACCCTACTCCACCACTAAAACTTGACCTGAAAGCATCAGGTCTCTTATTTTGTGGGTCAGCATGCCTGACTGATACAGAGGTACCCCACTCCACTAGCAAGCCCCCTGCCCAAAGGTGCTCAGCTTTCTCACTCTATGGCTGGGAGGACCACCATGCCATCTCCTGCAGATCTTCTAGTTCTGCTGCCTCTTGCTGTCTTTCACCTTCTCAGGTGTTACCGCTCTTTCTCTCTCTCTCTTTCTCTCTCTCTCTCTCTTTCTCTCTCTCTCCTCTCTCTCTCTCTCTCTCTCTCTCTCTCTCTCTCTCTCTCTCTCTCTCTCTCTCTCTCTCTCTCTCTCTCTCTCTCTCTCTCTCTCTCTCTCTCTCTCTCTCTCTCTCTCTCTCTGTCTGTCTCTTGGGTCTAGGAGTTTCTCAGTACAGGGATCCCAGGGCCAAAAGACAAACTCCATTCCCAGCATTTCTTTCTCGGTGATAGTCAGATCTCCTCTCTCTGCTGCCTACCCTCTACTTTAAGCTCTTGTGAAATAAAAAGGTGTGACTCAAGCAAGGGTGGTGACTTAAGTGCATCCCACCCTAATCCTGCCTCATTAACATAAAACTATAACCTAATCCTCATTTGTTGTTAAGTGCCTTTGAGCCAGTTTCAGTTCCAACTCAAAGCGACCCTGTATGGTGTTTCTGAGAAGCGGCTGGTACATTTGAACTGCTGACCTTGCATTTCAAGCCATCCTTGAGGTCAAATGCTTATCCTATGGCACCACACCAGGACTCCTAATCCTCATTGGTGGTTATGTGCCATGCAGTCGGTTCCAACCCATAGTGACCCTGTACAGCATTCCTGAGGCTATAAACCTTTACGGGAGCAGAAACCCTCATCTTTCTCCCGCAGAACAGCTGGTAGTTTCGAATTGCTGACCCTGAGGTTAGCAGCCTGATTCGTAACCACTACGCTGCCAGAGAATCCTCCTTAACATAATCTAATCCTGCCTCAGTAGTACACATTGCTGTTGTTAGGTGCCATTGAGTTGGTTCTTGATTCATAGCAAACTTATGTACAACAGAAGGAAATGCTACCTGGTCCTGGGCCAACCTCACAATCTTTGCTACACTTGAACCCATTGCTGCTGCCATTGTGCCAATCCATCTCATTGACATCTCCCTCTTTTTCCTCTGACTCCGTACTTTACCAAGCACAATGCCCTTCTCTGGAACTTCTGTTGTGGCACTATAGGATAAGCACTGGACTGCAAACCACAAGATTGGCAGCTTAAACCCACCAGCTATTCTTCAGGATCCCTGTACAAGGTCGCTATGGGTCAGAATCGGTTTAACAGCACTTCTTGGATCAACTATCAACACTCGTAGAAGCAGCAGTCAAGAGATCAGACAACGTATTGCATTGGGCAAATCTGCTGCACAGGAACTTTTAAAAGTGTTGAAAAGCAAAGACATCACATTGAGGACTAAGGTGTGCCTGACCCAAGCCATGGTATTTTCAA
>NW_006408604.1:11419711-11423352 GCF_000296735.1 Chrysochloris asiatica
CGATGGCACCTGACAACAACAACAACAACAATATCCTCTCCAGGGACTGGTCCCTCTGGATAATAGATGGAGTCCTGGTGTGGTGCTGCTCCTCAGAAGCCCTATATAGGGTCACTATGAGTCAGAACCAGCTTGATGACCCCTAACAGCAACAGCAACAAAAACAACAAAGTATAAGAAACTTAGTCTCAGCACCCTAGCTTCTAAAGAGCATTCTTACTGTACTTCTTCCAACACAGATTTGTTTGTTCTTCTGGCATTTCTCCATGGTACTTGTTCTTCTCCATGGTACTTTTAAAATTCTTCTTCAATACCATAATGCAAATGCATTAATTCTTCAGTAGTCTTCCTTATTCATTGTCCAACTTTCACATGCATATGAGGCTATTGATTATACCATGGATTGGGTCAGATGCACCTTAGTCCTCAAACTGACATGTTTCCCATTGAACAGTTTAACGAAGTCTTGTGCAACAGACTTGTTTAATATAATACATCATTTGATTTTTTGACGACTGCTTCCGTGAATGTTGATGGTAGGTCCAAGCAAAATGAAGTCTTGATCAACTTCATTCTTTTCTCCATTTATCTTGATGTTATTTATGGGTCCAGTGGTAAGGATTTTTGTTTTCTTTACATTGAGATACAATGCATTTTAAGTATTTTAAGTCCTTTTTGCTTTCAGCAAGCAAGGTTGTATCATCTGCATATCACAAGTTGTTAATGAGTCTTCCTCCAATCCTGATGCCATATTCTTCTTCATATAATCCAGCTTCTTGGATTATTTTCTCAGCATACAGATTAAATAAGTATGATGAAAGAATAAAACCCTGGCACACATCTTTCCTAATTTTAAACCATTCAGTGTTCCCCTGTTCTGTTCAAACAACTGCCTCTTGGTTTGTTTATGTACAGGTTCTTCATGAACACAATTAAGTGTTCTGGAATGCTTATTCTCCACAATGTTGTCCATAACCTGTCATGGTCCACACAGCTGAAAGCTTTTACACAGTCAATAAAGTAAATGTAAACATCTTTCTGGTATTCTCTGCTTTCAGCCAAGGTTTATCTGACATCAGCAGTGATATCCCTCTTCCCATGTCCTCATCTGAATCTGGCTTGAACCTCTGCCAATACCATATCAATGTACTGTTGCAACCATATTTTAATCATATTCAGAAAATTTTATAGGCATGTGATATTCATTATATTATCTGATGATTTCCACATTCCATTAGGTCATCTCTCTTTGGAATGGGCACAAATATGGATCTCTTGCAATCAATTGGCCAGACAGCTGTCTTCCAAATTTCTTATCAGAGATGAGTGAATGTCTCCAGTGCTGCATCAGTTAACACATGTTGTTGTTGTTGTTAAGTGCCGTCGAGTCGGTTCCAACCCATAGTGACCCTGTACAGGGTTTCCGAGGGTGTAAATCTTTACGGGAGTAGAAAGCCTCATCTTTCTCCCGCGGAGCGGCTGGTAGTTTCGAACCGCTGACTTTAAGGTTCGCAGCCTGATTCGTAACCACTACGCTACCAGAGCTCCTTACAATTCACACAATGGAGGATAACTACATCCCAGATCACAAGATGGAGAACAAACACACAATGCTGGGAATGATGGCGTAGCCACATTGACACATAACCCCAACCAACACAGGTTCCACACACCTTGTTTATATGGTTTCACCCAATCATTGTGTGGAATTCACGGACTCTATCTTCAAGGGCCCTATTAAGAAATTCACTGCACCACAAGCCTCCAGAAAATAAATATCTGTTCTCTAAAGCCACCAATTTAAGGCATTTCTGTTGCAGTAGTACTAGGGACCTAAGACAAGGGGTGAGGGATAGGGAGAGCATTCAGAAACCTCAAAGGAGCAGAGGCGTGTAACAGCTCTCCTCATTAACGAAGCATGAGCATAAATTGTGGGCAATGGGAGACAAAGCTGGGCAAGTAGACAGTGGTCACATTGAGTTTGGACTTCATCTTGGAAACAAGAGCATCAAATGCATGAAGCAGGTGACCAAAATAATGTGATATGTGAGGTGGGAAACCACACCGAGAGTAGAGAAACTCACTCAGAGGCTGAGTGAAGGAAAAGTGGTCAATTAAAGAGCTCATGGTATATCATTTCATGGGTTTCTCTTTTTCCTCTCACTTTTTCCACAGAACCTTACAAAATTCTGAACCTATGGGTGCTTTATATATTCTTGTTGATTAGTTGATATACTTCTCTGTGAATCAGGCTTTAACCCTCTTATAACATGTTGAAATGTGTCCCCCAAAAGTTCATGTCTACCCAGACCCTCCAAATATAACCTTATTTGAAATATGGTATTTGCAGATGTAATAGGTTAAGAATCTCCGGAAGAAATCATCCTGGAATTAGTGTGAGCCCTAACCTCAATGACTGGTGCCCTTATGAAAGGAGAGGGCATTGAGAGACACAGAAACTCAGAGAAGGCCCTGTGAAGACAGAAACAGAGATTCTGCTGCCACAAACTGAGGAACGTTAGGATTGTCAGGAGCCACCAGAAACTAGGAGAAAAGCATGGGACAGTTTCTACCTCAGAGCCTCCAAAAGGAAGCAGTACTGCTGACACCTTGGTTCCTAAACTCCAGGACTATGAGTGAATACATTTCTGTTGTTTTAAGCAATCCAGTTTAGGGTTCTTTTTTGTAGTAGCCCAAGGAAACCAATCCACCTTTGAAGCAGACTATTTTGTGTATGCCAGTAGTTTACCTGAAATGCTAGAAAAGAGTCTGCCTAATGCAGGAGGCTTCTCAAGGACTTAATCTTTAAGTGGCCTTGGTTTCATTTTCCCACCTCACTAGGTTGAAGGTAGAGGACTGGAGAGTGCAGAAGTGAGCGAGATGACTCTTGAAGTCCCGGAATGCAGTCTTTAGGGAACCAGGGCTTGCGGTCAACACGCTGGCCAAGAACCAACTGGGCCTGTCTCATGCCTTTCATTATCAGGCTATTTTAAAAATGCTACGGTTACAGTTCAGACATCCCCCGCCCATCTTTTCTGGGATTGACTTCAACATTGCACTCATTCCCAGGATCCTGATTCTGAAGCAAGTTATGAACTGAAGCTTCCGCGCTGAAACCAGAGAGGTGCTGCCAGCAACCCCAAGGCTGGGTTATAGATTTCCATTAAGTGCCCAGACTGGTTCTGTGACAGAAAACCCAAAGCAGCTGTGGATTCTCCTCTTCCTGCTCCTCAGGATGGACAATGTGCACGTGGATCTGCCCTGACTTCACTCCTGGGGAGTCAGCAGCCCACAAGACCATGGTGTACCTGGGGCCACTGTCATCTCAGCCCCACTCTTTTTTTTTTTTTTTTAATTGTGAATAGAGTGATAGTTTACATGGGAGAACATCAATTTTACACCCGTTGTTTCATTGCGATGATTATAATCCCTTCCGTGCATCATCATTCAATAGTATTTGTTTTTATTTCCTTTGGGGTTTTTTGGGGGGTATGGAAGCTTGGGGAGAATGTACACAAAACACTCAGGACTACATAATCATTTAAACAATCAAAGGGCACATTCTGCAAGCCTGCCTCCTGGTCACCAGCACACAGCCTTTCTCTTTCCATGAGTCTAGAGTCCTCAGCTGCTCTCTCTCT
>NW_006408604.1:11423757-11433090 GCF_000296735.1 Chrysochloris asiatica
TAGCCAATCCCTACCAACCCTGTATACAGAGGGGATAGGATTGATACTTGATGTGAAGACACCGTCCCTCTCAGTTGGTATTTTGAGCTACTACATTCATAAGTGTAGCTAAAGTTCATCAAATTGTAGCAATTTACACTTGTTTCCTTTACCAAAAAAAATGTTTTTATCTTCCTGTAGTTAAGTTCTCATCATCAAGCCATGGAAGCTAGGTCAAATGGGTACTTATCTGCAAGTTTGGGTGTTCTTGTGCGTCTCCCCTTAGTTCATATCAGCTGGATGCTTCACTCTAGGCTCTAACCCTCCGTGGCTATGTCCTTGTCCATGGGCTCAGGAGTCCCCAGGTCTCACCACACTTCAGAACAACCAGCCCTTCCTCTTATCTCTCTCATCTCCAGGTCGACGGGAGTTTATGGAACATGGTTGAACTCAGCCCATATCTTTATTGCTGGCTTTCCTCCTTTTCCACTCACCAGCTGACCAACATGGTCACCAGCAATCTTATGTACCTGCTCATGTGTCCCCTTTGAGTTTCAGTCTTAGAGGGGGGTTTGTCCTGAAGGGACTTGATTGCTTGCCTTGATGGTTCTCCAGTGAATAACTTGTTTATTCTTGTAGTAGCCAATCAGACTGTCATTTTTGTTTTGGATTTTTCCTGCTGGTCTTTCTTTCAAAAGTATCTTCTATTCCTCTAGCTGTTCTGGCTGGTCTGCTTGTCCTGTCAAGTGGGAATGTCCCACCTCAGAAGGTTCTAGATGGTCAGCCCCACTCTTGTTCAGACTACTTAGTTCTGGTCTGTGCTGCTTAGTAGTCTTTTGCCTGAGCTGGACTTGAACCATGGGATCAGGAAGACCTAGCTACATGGTTTATTTCCTTATCTGACAAGAAAGTGCTTATAGCACTTAATTCACAGGATCTTAGTAAACATCAGATGCAATTACATTAAGCAGAAAGGAAAGATTCAGTAATATACATTCACTCATTCTTGGATTTCTGGCATAGAAAACAGCTTCTTGCATCTCTATGTGACAGACAGGCAAAAACCTAAAGCTGGTAAAATTACCTTCCAGCATCGAGAATTTGACATGTTTCTCTCTCACTTCCAACGAAAACCAACCCTGTTGCTGTCGATCAATTTTAACTCTAGGTAACACCATGTGTTTCAAAGTAGAGCAGCTCCTAGGGTTTTCTTAGCTATATTTACAGAAGCAGATCATCAAACCTTTCCCCCTTATCCAAACACCTCTCTATGCATATTTTCTTGCTCAAACAAAAAAATTCCTTTCTACTAAACTTTTAAAAGATTGAAAGTATTGCCAATTCTTTCCTTCCCAGTAATAGTTGCTGTGAAAAGGATACATTAATCCTATTTAGCAATCAGCTATTGATACACACAACATGACCGAATCTCCAAAACATGCTAAACAAGATCTTAACAGAATATATATTATATGATTCCACTTATAAAGTTCTTTTGTTGTTGTTGTTAAATGCTGTTGAGTCGGTTCTGAATAGAGTTTCTAAGGAGTGGCTGGTAAGCTTGAACCACCGACCTTGTGGTTCAAACCGACTTTGCATTAACCCATAGTGCCACACCAGAATGCCTATAAAGTTCTAGGACAACATTAATTTATGGTTTTCCAGGGGTAAGGACTGAGGATTTCCTGCAAAGGTACACAAGAGAACATTTTTTGAATGATAGAAATTGTCTTTATTATGATTATGGTTCTCGAGCCCATTAGCCACTCCACAGGCGAAAGATGAGGCATTCTACTCCAGCAAAGATAGTCAGTATTGGAATCTCTATATAGGGTCACTGTGAATCAGAATTGACTCAAGGGCACTTAACAATAACAATGCAAGTAAAATTTTGCTAATCATAATTCAAAAGCAGCTACAACAGTACATTGACAGGGAACTGTCAGAGGTTCTAGCTGGCTTCAGACAAGAGCATGGAACGAGCGATATCATTGTTGATGTCAAATGGATCTTGGCTGAAAACAAATAAACCAGAAAAATGTTTACCTGCGCTTTATTGACTCTGAAAGGATTTCGGCTGTGTGGATCATCACAAGTTATGGAGTATATTGAGGAGAATGAGTTTTCTGAAACACTAATTGTGTTCATGAGGAACCTGTACATATACCAAAAGACAGTCGTTTGAACAGAACAAGGGGACACTGAATGGTTTAAACTTAGGAAAGGTGTGCACCAGGGTTGTATTCTTTCACCACACTTACTCAATCTGTGTGCTGTGCAAATAATCCAAGAACATGGCATCAGGATTGGAGGAAGATTCACTAAATCTAAGATATACAGATGATAAACCTCACTTGCTGAAAGCAAAGAGAACTTTAAAAACTTACCAATAAAGATCTAAGACCACAGCCTTCAATATGGGTTGCACCTTAATGTAAAGAAAACAAAAATCCTCACCCCTGACCCAGTAAATAACATCATGATAAATGAAGAAAAGACTGAAATTGTGAAAGACTTTATTTTGCTTGGGTCTACCATCAATACTCATGGAAGCCGTAGTCAAGAAATCAAGTGATGTATTGCATTAGGCAAATCTGCTGCACAAGAGCTCTTTAAAGTATTCAAGAACAAAGATATCATTTTGAAGACTAAAATGCACCTATAACCCAAGCCATGATATTTTCAATAATCATATATGCATGTGAAGGTTGGATAATAAATAGGAAGACAGTAGAAGAATTGATGCATTTGAGTTATGGTGTTGGAGGAGAATATTGAAAGTGCCGTGGGCTGCCAAAAGAACCAACAGATCTGTGTTTGAATAAGTGCAGCCAGAGTGCTCCTTGGAGGCCAAGATGGCCAGACTCCATCTCTCATACTTTATACGTATTGTCAGGAGGGACCAGTCACTGGAGAAAGCTATTATGTTTGATAAGGTGGAGGGTCATAGAAAAAGAGGAAGACCCCCAGCGAGATGGATTGCCAAAGTAGCAGCATCAATGGGCTCAAGCGTGGCAACAATTGTGAGGTTGGCCCAGGACCAGGCATTATTTCTTTCTGTTGTGCATAGGGTCACTATGAGTTGATACTGTCTAGATGGCACTTAACAACAACAACAACAACAGAAATTGCTGGATGAACAAAACTAAGCTTTGTCCTCATGGAGTTTACATTTCAGTGGAGGGAGGATAATAATGATTAAGTGATTAAGCAGAGCAAGGGGAAATAGAGTATTGGCATTGGAAAAGAAAGCTGCTGTTTTACTGAGGGTGGCCTGGGAGCCCATTGTGAGAAAGTGGCAGAAACCTGGAAGCAGTAAGGAAGTGAATTCTGTGAATACCTAGGGAAAGGTTTCCCAAGCAAAGGGGACAGTCATGCAGGGTCTGTGCTTGGCATATTCATGAAACAGCAAGGAAGTCCAAGTGACTGGCCAGGAGCATGGAGGAAGACCGGGGAAAAGATGAGGCCAGAAAAGAAGAGAATAAAAGAAGAGGTGCATTAGAGCAGGTGGTGGGCTGGCAACGTCTTGCGTATGGGGTCCCCAGCCGATCTCCTCCCTCCCTGCCTTCCTTGGATGGCAGCTGTTTATGCTGGACGTGTGGCCAGAGACGGGTAAGGATCACGTGGAACCTCGGCAACCTAAGACAGAGCCATTGCCATGCTGCAATGAGTTTCGATGACGGGTAAGACTGAGGAATTCGCACTGACCGCCTAAGACAGGCAGCGTCCCTTAAACAAACAATAAATAAGGGGGAATCTGATGCAGACCGTGCATACATGAGCCCTGGATATCCACAGACAAATGTAAAAACCTTCCCTAAAAGCCGAGACTGTAAATCCCAAAAAGGCAAGTTCCCTTCGCCCCCCACCCCCACCAAAAAAAAAAAAGCTAAAGAGGATAGAGAGAAACACTGTTAACTGATGATATATGGAGAGGATAATAATCAATGTAATGAAACAAGCTATATGAATGGTTGAATATGAAGCTGATGATGTGCCCTGTAAACTTTCACTCAATCCAAAATAAAAACATTTAATAAAAAAAAAAAAAGAAGAAGAAGAAGAGGTGCAGACTGAGGTACCAGTAGTCATCACGTCGACTCCAACACATGACAACCCCACATGTGTCAGACTAGACATGTACTCCATAGAACTTTCCATAGATGATTTTGTTGGAAGTAGATCATCAGAAATTTCTCCCAAGGAACTTCTTGAACCTTCAACTTTCCGGTTAGCAGTCGAGTGCATTAACCATTTGCACCACCTATCTTAGTTATCCAATGCTGCTATAAGAGAAATACCACAAGTGGATGACTTTAACAACCAGAAATGTCTTCTCTCACAGTTTAAGAGTCTAGAAGTCCAAACTCAGAATATCAGCTCTAGTGGAAAGGCCTTTGTCTCCTTTTAGCATCTGTAGGCCCACCATTCCTTGGAGATCTCCATGTGTCTTGGCATTTATCTTTCCCTGTTGGAGCTTCACAGAACAGAGACCCTATGTTCAAGTGGCATACGCTATTCCCAACTCTTCTTTCTTGGTGGCGGTATGTCCCTCTTTTTCTGCTTACTTCTTCTTTCATATTTCAAAAGAGATTAACTCAAAATACAGTCTAATCCTGTTGATTGCATCTGGCCTCATTAATATCATAAAAATTAGGATGTACAACACGGGATAATACAAAAGATCAGAGCTGATCACATCTGATCACTTCATGGGAGTGATTGCATTAGATCTCTTCAGGAGATGATAACTACATCTTAACTGCTAAACCACTCAGAATCCTGGCCAAGCCAATTTAACATGAAACCTTAATTATCACACAATCCAAGGACTCCACAGATCAAATTGTTATTCTTGTTAAGTACTTGTTGAGTCAGTTCTGATTCATAGAGACCCTGTATAAGATTTCCAAGTTGCAGCTAATGGGTTTGAACTGCGAACCTTGTGGCTAGCTGCCAGTGCTTATCCTACAGCACCAAAGATCAAGTTATTGTTGTTGTTATGTGCCATCAAGTCAGAACTGACTCATAGTGACCCTATGCACAACAGAACGAAACATTGCCCAGTTCTGTGTGTGCTCTGACAATTGTTACATTTGCATCAATTGTTACTGCCAATGTGTCAGTTCATCTCCTTGGGGTCTTCCTCTTCCTCTTTTTCACTTCCATTTTACCAAGGATGATTTCCTTCTACAGGGACTGGTTCATCCTGATAACATGTCCAAAGAACCAGACAAGTCTTTCCATCCTTGCTTCTAAGAAGCGTTCTGGATGTATTTCTTTCAACACTGATCTTTTGTTCTTCTGACAGTCCATGGTACTTTTGATATTCTTCTCCAATACTATAATTCAAATACATCAAGTCGTCTACTGTCCTTCTTACTCACTGTACAACTTTCACATGCATATGAGGCTATTGAAAATACCAGGGCTTGGATCAGGTGCACTTTAGTCCTCAAACTGACATCATTGCTCTTTTGATTTGACTAATGCAATACATCATTTGATTCCTTTAATACTGCTTCCATGAATGTTCATTTTAAATCCAAGTCTTTTACAATTTCAATCTTTTCTCCATTTACCATGCTATGAGGACTTTTGTTTTCTTTGTATTGAGGTGCAATCCATACTGAAAGTTGCAGTCTTTGATCTTCATCAGTAAACATTTTAAATCCTCTTCGCCTCCAGCAAGCAAGGTTGCATCAGCTGCATATATTGTTATGAGTCTTCCTCCAATCTTGTTGTCACGTTCTTCTTCAAGTAATCCAGCTTCTCAGATTATTTGCTCAGATTGAATAAATATGATGAAAAATAGAAAACCTGAAGCATACCTTAGTATCCCCTTGTTCTGTTCTAATAACTACCAATTGGTCTATGTACAAATTCCTTATGAGCACGATTATGTGTTCTGGAATACCCATTCTTTGTAATGTTGTCCCTAGTTTGATATGATCTACACAGTTGAATACTTTTGCATAGTCAATAAAGCACAAATAAACATCTTCCTGGTATTCTCTGCTTTTCAGGCAAGATCTATCTGACGTCAGCAATGATATCCCTAGTTCCACATCATCTTCTGAATTAGCTTAAAATTCTGGCAGCTCTTTGTTGCGACAATTTTTAAATTATCTTCAGCAAAATTTTACTTGCATATGATATTAATGATATTGTTTGATGATTTCTGCATTCTATTGGTTCACCTTTCTCTGGAATGGTCACAAATATGGATCTCTTCCAAAATTTCTTGGCATAGACAAACCAGCGCCTCCAGCATTGCATCGGTTTGTTGAAACATTTCAATTTATACTCTATCAGCTCCTAGAGCCTTGTTTTTCAACAATGTCCTCAGGGCAACTTGGACTTCTTCCTTCGTTACCATTGGTTCTTGATTACATGCTTCCTCTTCAAAAGGTTGAACATCGAATAGTTCTTTTGGTACTGTGACTGTTTATTCCTTCCATCTTGTTTTGGTGCTCTCTACATCACTTAATATTTTGACCATTGTAGTTATTGTTAGATGTCGTCAAGTCAGTACTGACTCATAGTGACCTTCTGCACAAGACAATGAAACATTGCCGGGTCCTGCGCTAACCTCACAATCACTGTTACACTTGAGCCCATTGCCCAATTATTCATTCAACAGATTTATAGAATCCTTCAATATTTCAAATCAAGAATTGAATTTTTTCTTTGTTTTTTTTCATCTTGAGAAATGCTAAGCGTGTTCTTTCCTTTTGGTTTTCTATCTCCTGATCTTCGCACATTTCATTATAATACTTCGTCTTCTCTGGCTGCCCTTTGAAATTTTCTGTTCAGCTCTTTTACTTCCTCACTTATTCTATTCACTCTAGCTTCTCTAACCTCAAGAGCAAAGTTCAGAGACTCTTCTGACATCCATTTTGGTCGTTTCTTTCTTTCATGTCTTTTTAATAACCCTTTGTTTTCTTCATGTATGATTTTCTTTATGTCTTCTCACAAGCTTTCTGTCTAAATCATCAAATCTATTCCTGAGAATTTCTCTAATTCAAGTGAGAGATATTCAAGGTCATATTTTGGTTCTCATTAAGTCATTTTTATATTTCTTAGCTTCAGCCTGAACTTGTATATGAACAATTGATATTCTGTTCCATAGTTTGTCTCTGCCTTGTTTTGGCCGATGATATTGAGCTTCTCTATCATCTCCTCTTACATATGTAGTCAACTTGATTATTGTGTATTGCATCTGGTAAAGTCCATACGTATGTTGTTAGGTGCCATAGGGTCAGTACCAACTCATAGTGACCCTATGCACAACAGAACGAAACACTGCCTGGTCCTGGGCCAATCTCACAATTGTTGCCACCCTTGAGCCCATTGATGTTGCCACTTGGCCAATCCACCTCGCTGGGGGTCTTCCTCTTTTTCTCTGACCCTCCATCTTACCAAACATGATATTGTTCTCCAGCCACTGGTCCCTCCTGACAATATGTCCCAAGTATGAGAGACTAAGTTTGGCCATCCTGGCCTCAAAGGAGCACTCTAGCTGCACTTCTTCCAACACAGATCTGGTTGTTCTTTTGACAGTCCATGGCACTTTCAATATTCTCCTCCAACACCATAACTCAAAAGCATTCTTCTATGGTCTTCCTTAATCACTGTCCAGGATTCACATGCATATGAGGTGATTGAAAATACCATGGCTTGGGTCAGGCGCACCTTAGTCCTTAAGCTGACATTTTGATCTTCAACACTAAAAAGTTCAACACTTTGATCTTCAACACTATAAAAAGGCAGCAGATTTGCCTAATACAATATGTCATTTGATTTCTTGACTGCTACTTCCATGAGTGTTGATAGTTGATCCAAGAAGAATGAAGTCCTTGACAACTTCAATCTTTTCTCCATTGATAAGAATGCTGTTCATTGGTCCAATGGTGAGGATTTTTGTTTTCTTTACATTGAGATGCAATCCATACCGAAGGCTGTGCTCTTTAATCTTCATCAGTAAATATTTTAAGTCCTCTTCACTTTCAGCAAGCAAGGTTGTATCATCTGTATATCGCAGTTTGTTAATAAGTCTTCCTCCAATCCTGATGCCTGGATTCATATAACCCAGCTTCTTGGATTATTTGCTCAGCATGCAGGTTGAATAAGTATGGTGAAAGAATACAACCCTGTCACACACCTTTCTTAATTTTAAACCATTCAGTGTTCCCATGTTCTGTTCTAACAACTTCCTCTTGGTCCATGTACAGAGCACAATTAAGTGTTCCAAAATACTCATACTTCACAATGTTGTCCATACCTTGTCATGATCCACACAATTGAAAGCCTTTGTGCAGTCAATAAAGCACAGGTAAACATCTTTCTGGTATTCTCTGCTTTCAGCCAAGATCCATTGGACATCAGCAATGATATCCCTCATTCCATGGCCTCTTCTGAATCCGGCTTGAACCTCTGGAAAGTCTCTGTTAATGTATGCTTGCAGCCATTTCTGTATTTCCTTTAGTAAAACTTTACTCATATCGAAGATGTTGTCTGATGATATCTGCATTCCATAGGGTTACCTGTCTTTGGAATGGACACAAGTACAGATCTCTTCCAATCAGTCGGCCAGATAGTTGTCTTCCAAATTTCTTGGCAGAGGTGAGTGAGGGCCTCCTGTGCTGCCTCACTGTCTTGAAAGATTTCAATTTTTATTCCATTAATTCCTGGTGTATTTTTCTTTGCCAATGCCTTCAATGCACAAAGTAGCATTGGCTCCTGATCATATGCTACCTCTTGAAGCGGTTGAACATCAACCATTTCCTTTTGGCACAGTGACTCTATTTATTTCTTCTATTTTCTTTTGATGGTTTCTACATCATTCAATAATTTGCCCAGAGAATCCTGCAATAACCAAAGCTGAGACTTGAATTTTTTCTTCAGTTCCCCCAGCTTGAGAAATGCTGAGCATGTTCTTCCTTTTTGATTTTCTGATTCCAGATCTTTGCACATTTTGTTGTAGTATTTGACTTTGTCTTCTCGATCTGATCTTTGAAATTTTCTGTTTAGCTCTTGTACCTCCTCATTTCTTCCATTTGCTTCAGCATCTCTATGCTGGAGAGCAAGATTCAGTATCTCTTCTGACACTCATTTTGACCTTTTCCTTCTTTCTTGTCTTTTTAATGACTTTTTGCTTTCTTCATGTATAATGTTCTTGATGTCATTCATCCCACAACTCTTCTGGTCTTCAGTCTTTAGTGTTTAAAGTATCAAATCTGTTCTTCAGATGATCTCTAAATTCAGGTGGGATTTATTCAAGGTCATATTTTGGCTCTTGTGGACTTGTTTTCATTTTCTTCAGCTTCAGTTTGAATTTGCATATGAGCAATT
>NW_006408604.1:11434435-11441806 GCF_000296735.1 Chrysochloris asiatica
TATCAGGTTTACTTTCAATAAACCTGCCTGCTGTTAAAGCCAAGACACTCTCCTCATCTCTTTCTTTTCCTTACAATGCTGAAACCAAGTTGACACATATTTTGGGAGAACACAATTCAGTGCGTAACAAACCTCAATCATGATTTCCTGAACTAAAGTTAGAAGTCAGAAAGAAGCACCAGAGGCAAACCAAGTTATAAAAACCAGTTACTGAAAACCTACTTACTATATGTCAGCTCCCCATTTTTAGTGTAGAAGGACTAAAGAGAATTCTTTATATATTTTTCTACAAACTTGTATAAAACAGCTACAATATGCTAAGTATGTGTAGTGTATCAGTCGGAAGTAAATCAATAAGTAAAGAGTCTCATCCAAATCACCTTTGCATCAAAGTGCCCTTAGGCTCCTCTCTTGGATTAGAAAATTGGTAAATTATGACCTTGTATTCTCTATCCCTTTGGTGGCTAAATTTATTCAATGTGTTCCTGGCGCATCCCAGATAACACAACCAAGAAGACTAGAGTTAGTATCCCACAGGAAGCAAATGAGAGGGGTCCCCAGTTTGCCTCACAGACTTTAGGCTACATTTATGTCTGGTTCTGACATCATGCCAGAGATGACTTGTAGGCCAATGGGACCAGTAGACACAGAATACTGTCGGATTAACTGACTAATTCCAAGAACAACATAAACCCAATCCTTGGGTGAAACTGCTGGGACAGACTCTGGATTTGTGCTCGGGAACACCCTGGGATACTCTACCACTTGGACACACTACTATGGAAGCTCCTAAACCACCCTAGCCTAAGGCAGGTGGGCACAAAACAAGGATGCTATTGGACTTGCTTACCTGTGTGTCAGTCACTTCCTTATTTCTCTTGTGCTACCCCAAACCACAACTGTTGGAAACATCATTTCAAGAAACTGATGGGTGTGACCTTGGGAGGGAACAATGTAAATAGACACTGACAAAGGTGAGTATTGACAAGATTGTTTTAAGGAAAAGTGGATAAGAGCAAGCTGCCTTCATCTTACTAAAGGTGAAGGCCCCAGATACTTCCAAGTGTGAGTTCTTAGGTTCCCATAGCTAAGGTATGTTTTAGATCTCCTGAGAAAGAACTTCTGACCTGAGGCCTACGGGAATTTATTTTTCTATTTTAGGTAATTATGGTTCTTTTTCCACAAAATAACAATAGTTTTTCTCTGTGTGTGTGTAGATAACATTTCATGGTTTTCAAAGGATTTTTCTACAAAAACTGATCTGTTGTATAAACTTTCACCCAATTCACAATAAAAAGTTTAAATTAAAAAAAAAAAAAAAGGATTTTTCTACATTTTGTTGTGTGAAATTCTCACATCATAACTATAATGTCAATACAACAAAAACTGAGATGTTTTAGAACACTGGACCTGAATGCTAATTGCAACACAATCTTTTACTAGCCACAAAGAAGCTTCAAAAAGTTTATGGAATGAAAAGATCATGGAATTTTTTCATGAATTTTTTGAAGTTCCCTCATATATAACCTTGGGAAATAGACCTGGTGGCACAATGATTGAGTATATTTAGCTGTTAACCGAAACATCAGTGGTTCAAACCCAGCAGACATTATCATTCCCAGATGTTCACTTGCAGATGTTCAAAGATCTGATTTATAAAGGTACTGATAATGAAATGAAAAAAGGCAATAATGAAAAAAATTTGAAGATATTTGACTTAGCTCAGAACCTACTTACGACATAGTAAATTGGGGACTACTTGTAGTAACTCTAGACATGTTATCAGAAGGGACCAGTTCCTGGAAAAGGATATCATGATTGGTAAAATGGAGAATCAGTGAAAAATGAGGATGACCTCAACAAGATGAATTGACACAGCGGCAAAAAACAATGGGCTCCAGTGTAACAATCGTGAGGATGAGGTAGGTCAGGGCAGTGTTTTGTTCTGTTGCACAGAGTCACAATGAGTCAGAATCCACTTAACAGCACCTAACAACAATAACAATGGCAAGAATGAAATTCAGAAAGATCAAGTGATGTGTCTCAGGCCTGAAATCTGGTTCACTGAGGAGCCAGGATTAGAGATCAGTTATCTAGACTCCTAAAGGAGCTCTGGTAGCGTAGTGGTTACAAATTGGGCTGCGAACCGCAAGATCAGCAGTTCGAAACTACCAGCTGTTCCGCAAGAGAAAGATGAGGCTTTCTGCTCCCGTAAAGATTTACAGCCTCAGAAACCCTGTATAGGGTGGCTATGAGTCGAAACCGACTCCACGGCACTTAACAGCAACAACAACAACCCAAGCATCCGGCTGCTAACCAAAAATCAAGCCAAAACCTCCGTCATCAAGTCGATTCCAACTTATAGCAGCAGAGAACTACCCTGGATGGATTCCAAAGCTGTCAGCCTTTACAGAAGCAGACTGCTACATCTTTCTCTTGTGAAGTGGGGAGTGGATTTGAACTGCTGACCTTTCTGTTAGCAACTGAAGAACTAGGCTCCTGTTTGTTTGAATACATGTTTTCAATTCTTCGGGGTATATACCTAGTAGAACAGTTCAGTCACACAGTAATCCTATGTCTACCTTTTTGAGGAACTCCCAAACTCTTTCCACAGTGTTGTTAAATGCCATCAAGTCAGTTCCAATTCATAGCAACCCTGTATAGGGTTTCTGAGGAATGGCTGGTGAGCTTCAGCTGCCTACCTTACAGCTCAAATCGACATTGACGTCTAGCTCGTTAACCCACAGCGCCACACCAGTTGAACCATTTTACAATTCCAGCAGCAATATTTGAAGGCTCCAATTTTTCCAAATCCTCATCAGCACTTGTTGTTTTCAATAGCTATATTGTTGTTGTTGTTGTTAAGTGATATCTCAAGTGAGCAAAGTTTTGCTAAAGGTAATACAGAAACGGCTACAATCATACATTGACAGAGAACTTCCAGAGGTTCAAGCTGGATTCAGAAGAGGCCGTGGAACGAGGGATATCATTGCTGATGTCCGATGGATCTTGGCTGAAAGCAGAGAATATCAGAAGGATGTTTACCTGTGCTTTATTGACTACACAAAGGCTTTCGATTGTGTGGATCATGACAAGCTATGGACAACATTGAGAAGTATGAGTATTCCAGAACACTTAATTGTACTTCTAAGAAATCTGTACCTAGATCAAGAAGCAGTTGTTTGAACGGAACATGGGAACACTGAATGTTTTAAAATTGGGAAAGGTGTGAGACAGGGTTGTATTCTTTCACCATACTTATTCAACCTGTAATGCTGAGCAAATAATACGAGAAGCTGGGTTCTATGAAGAAAAACGTGGCATCAGGATTGGAGGAAGACTCATTAACAACCTGCGATATGCAGATGATACAACCTTGATCGCTGAGAGTGAAGAGGACTTGAAACATTTACTTATGAAGATTAAAGAGCACAGCCTTCGATATGGATTACATCTAAATGTCAAGAAAACAAAAATCCTCACCACTGGACCAATAAACAACATTCTTATCAATGGAGAAAAGATTGAAGTTGTCAAGGACTTCATTCTTCTTGGATCAACTATCAACACTCGCGGAAGTAGCAGTCAAGAGATCAGACGACATATTGCACTGGGCAAATCTGCTGCACAGGAACTTTTTAAAGTGTTGAAGAGTAGAGATGTCAGCTTGAGGACTAGGGTGCGCCTGACCCAGGCCATTGTTCTGACCCATAGCAACCCTTATAGGGTTTCTGAGGAACGGCTGGTGAGCTTGAACCGCTGACTTTGCAATTCAAATGACTTTGCAGTCTGGCCCATTAACCCACAGTGCCACACAGGACTATTAGTGGAGGTGAAATGGTATCTGCATCTCATTGTGGTTTTGATTTGCATTTCCCTAACATCTAATGCTTAATATCTGATGGAGTCCTGGTGTGGCACTGTGGGTTAATGCACTGGACTGCAAGGTCTCTTTTAACTGCAAGATCAGCAATTCAAGCTCACCAGTCACTTCTGGGAAAACCTATTATAGGGTTGCTAAAGGAGCTCTGGTAGCATAGTGGTTATGAATCCGGCTGCAAGCTGCAAGGTCAGCAGTTCGAAACTACCAGCAGTTCTGCAGGAGAAAGATGAGGCGGTCTGCTCCTGTAAAGATTTATAGCCTTGGAAACCCTGTGTAGGGTCGTTATGAGTCGGAACCGACTCCACGGCACATAACAACAACAACAATGAGTTGGAACAACTCAAAGGCACTTAAGAACAAGCAGCAACAATCCCTTATGATGTTGAGCCACTTTTCTTGTTGGCCATTTGTATATCTTTCTTGAAGAGTCTACTCAAGTCCTTCCCCACTTCTTAATTTAGTTTTTATCTTTTTTTATAGTTTAGTTATTATAAGAGTTCTTTATATTATTTGGATACTAGACCTTATCAGATATATGATTTGTGAAAATTTCTGCCATTCTGTAGGTTGTCTTTTCACCTTCTTGACAATGTCCTTTGATTCACAGAAGTTTTTAATTTTTGATAAAGTTCAAATTATCTTTTCTTCTTTTGCTAGTCATGCTTTTGAGTTCTTAGTTTTCCAGTGCTGCTATAATATAATTACCACAAGAAGGGAGAGAGGAGTGACTTTAAAACACAGATATTGATTTGCTCACACTTTAGGAGGCTAGAAGTCCAAACTTAGTGCTTGCTCTAGGGGAAGGCTTTCTGTCTGTGTTGGCTCGGAACAAAGGTCCTTGTCTCTTTTCAGCTTCTGTTTCTGGATTCCCTGGAAATCTCATGTGGTGTGACATCTGTCTTCCCCATCTGTGCTTGCTTGTTTGCTCAATTTGCTCTTTTATGTCTCAAAAGAGATCAACTTTAAAAACCCCATATGCTAATTCTCTCCTTAATGTAACAAAAGGATGCCATTTCGCAAAGAGGACTTAAAATATTTACTGATGAAGAACCTTTGGTATGGGTTGTGCCTCATTGTAAAGGAAACAAAAACCCTCACCACTGGACCAATAAACAACATCCATATAAATGGAGAAAAGATCTAAGTTGTCAAAGACTTCATTTTGCTGAGATCAACCATCAACACTAATAGAAGCGGCAGTCAAGAAATCAAATTAACCTGGGACTATCAAGGGAGAAGAGCGGAGAGAGGGACCTACCCAGAGAAGTAATGATGCCTGAGATGGAGGCAGAGATGATGACGTGGAGTGATGGAGCAGTTGGGGACTTTAGACACAGAGAGGGAGAGGGGATGTGTGCTGTAGACCTGGGGACAGGCTTGTAGGGTATACCCTTTGGTTGGTTGTTGATGCATGGAGGGGATTGTAACTATAGCAATGAAATGATATATGATAGGATGAATGTAAAACTAATGTTCTCCCATGTAAACTATCACATAATTCACAATAAAATACTAAAAAAAGAAATCAAATTAGGCAAATCTGTGGCACAAGACCTCTTTAAAGTGTTCAAGAGCAAAGATGTCAGTTTGAGGACTAAGATGTGCTTGACCCAATCCATGGTATTTTCAATAACCTCATATGCATACAAAAGTTGGACAGTGAATAAGGAAGACCATAGAAGACTTGATGCTTTTGAATTATGGTGTTGGAGGAGAATATTGAAATTACCATGGTCTGCCAAAAGAACAAACAGATCTGTGTTGAAAGAAACACAGAGTGCTTCTTGGAGGCCAGGCTGGCCAGACTTTGTCCTCATACTTCGGACATATTGTCAGAAGGGACTGGTTACTGGAGAAGGATATTGTGTTTGGCAAAGTGGAAGGCTGGAGAAAAAGAGGAAGATCCCCAACAAGATGAATTGCACAGTGGTAGCAGTGATGGGCTCAGGCGTTACAAAGATTGTGACGTTGGCCCAGGACCAAGAAGTGTTTCATTCTGTTGTGAAGAGGGTGGCTATGAGTTGGCACTGACTGGGTAGCACCTAACAATAATAAGTCACTAACCTCTCTGGTGCTCAGTTTTCTCATGTGTAAAAAGAAAAGAATAGTTTCTGTTTTGAAGATTTGGGAGGAATAAGATTTTAAAATGAAACAGAGTTCAGAAACAAACCAATACATCAGTTGTCCATTGATTTTCAACAAAATGCCAAGACAATGCAGTGAGGAAAGAATAATATAGTTTATAATTTTAGCTCTTGCATTTAAGTCTGGTTAATTTTTTTATATGTTGTGAGATGAGGGCTCAACTTCACCTTTTCACTAGTTATCCCAGCACCATTTATTGAAAAGATTATTCTTTCCTCATTGAATTGTCTTGGTATTTTGCTGAAAATCCATTGACCATCGATATGTTAGTTTGTTTCTAGACTCTCTGTCTCATTTTTTAATCTTTTCCCCCCAAAATCTCCAAAGTAGACACTAGTCTTCTCGTTTTACACCTGAGAACACATCAGAGTGGTAAGTAACTTACACTTAGTTGTTGTTAAGTGCCTTCAAGTAGGTTCCAACTCATAGTGATCCTCTATAGGGTTTCCAAGAACAGCTGATGGATTTGAACTGCCAACCTTGTGGTTTGCAGTCCAGTGCTGCTCCTACAGTGCCACAGCCAAAGATAAACCTTTAGAAAGTGGCACAGCATCCTCAGCTTAGCCCCTAACTCCAGAGAGTCAATTCTCTCTTTCCCTACATCCCTCTGCCCTGCCCACAAGAGGCCCCAAACGAGGCTGACTTTGCAGGGTTTAGGAGCTATGTTTTCTCCCATGTTTCCCCAGAGAGCTTTGCCATGGTCTCTGTGGACCACGCCCTGCTGAACTCATTTGCAGCTGGTGTTATCCTGCGGCCTTTCTAAATTAAACAGTATGCTTTCAGATATTTAGGTTTGGCGGGGGCTGCAGCTCCTCCCTTAATTGAATTTGCCAAGTGAAAATGACTGACAACTTGACTTCGCTAGGGCCAGGCTGGCATCTCTTAACAAATGTCTCCATTCAGCTTGTTTTCCATAATTCATATTTGATACTATGGTTATATTTCTACACATTCTAAATGATATAAAAGAACTATCACATAGTTGTATATTTATTCAGTTTTAGGCAGAGACAATCTAATTTCTTGAGCTCTAGCTCACCTGTAATCTTAAGGGATTCTAGCAGGTAATATCATCTTCTCCATATCTCCTTTGTCCTCTGAACATCATCCCACTTCTAACTTCTCTTTTGTCTTTGTCTTTTTTCAGCTAACATGTTGAGTACTTTATTCTAGGCACCTTGTTACTTGCTTTATATTTATTATCTCAATCCATTTTTATTAAGCTGATAAATATATTCATTGCAAAGTATATAGAACAGATTTGATTTAATGGGTTACCCCTGGAGTGCTTTGTTGTTGTTGTCAGGTGCCATCGAGTCGGAACCGACTCATAGCAAACCCAT
>NW_006408604.1:11442776-11444868 GCF_000296735.1 Chrysochloris asiatica
ATCCACTATAGAGGGACAGAACGAACATGGGGGAATGTTGCCTTCTAATAGGAAAAGGCTTTCTGTGATGGGATAATATCTGTACACCTATAAAGAAGACCAGTTAGTGCAACTTTTATTCAAATGTATGTAACAACCACTAAAACCAATGATGAAGGAATTAAAGAATTGCCAAATTGAAGAACTAGGAAGAATTTTGAGAATTACTAATTTCTTCTGTCTGATGTTGATCAAACATGCAGTCAAGATGCACTGATAATTACTGGTTGTTGAAATGAGAAAGTTGCAAACAAAGAGGAAGGATCAGTAGTTGGGAAATTCAACTTTGGTGACAGAAAAATTGCTGGAGATCGCATGACGGAATTGTGCAAGACCAATGACTTATTCATTGCAAAACACTCTATACACATAGACTATACACATGGACCTCACCAGAGTGAAAAACACAGGACTCAAATTGACTACATCTGTCTGAAGAGATGATAGAGAAGCTCAATTTTATCAGCCAAAACAAGACCAAGGATGACTGTGGATCAGACCATCAATTTTTCACATACATTTTCAGGCAGAAGCTGAAGAAAATTAAAACAAGTCCACAGGAGCCAAAATATAACCTTCAGTATATCTTACCTGAATTTAGAGATCAAGAATAGAATTGATGCATTAGACACTAATGACCGAAGGCCAGAGGAGTTATGAAATGACTTCAAGAATATCACAGATGAAGAAAGCAAAGGGGCATTAAAAAGAAAGGAAAGAATGAAAAGAACAAAATAGAGGTCAGAAGAAATTATGAAACTTACTCTTGTACATAAAGAAGCTAAGTGACTAGAAAAAATGAGGAATTAAAAGAGTTGAACAGAATATTTCAAAAGGGTAGTTCAAGGAGGCAAAGTAAATTATTATAATGAAATGTGCAAAGACCTGGAATTAGAAAACCAAAAGGATAAAACCTACTCAGCATTTCTCAAACTAAAAGAACTGAAGAAAAAAATTCAAGCCTCAGTTCACAATACTGAAGGCTTCTATGTTCAAATTTTTGAGTGATGCAGAAAGTTTCAAAAAATATGGCAGGAGTACACAGAGTCATTATACCAAAAAGAATTGGTCAGTGTTCAACCATTTCAAGAGATCAAGATCATAAGATCAAGAAACAATAGTATTCCTTCAAGATAACCCCCCCCCCCCCCCCCCAAGACTGAAACTCAAAGGGAACACATGAGCAGGCACAGAAGAACAGAAGATTTCTGGTGACCATGTTGGTTAGCTGGTGAGTGGAAGAAGGGGAAAGGCAGAAATGAAGATATGGGCTGAATTTGACGACTTTCCATTGACTCCCATCAACCTGAGATGAAGGAGATAAGGGGAAGTGCTGGTTGGTCCAAAGTGTGGTGAGACCTGGGGACTCCTGAGCCCATGGACAAGGACATAGTCACAGATGTTGGAGCTGAGAGTGAAGCATCCAGCTGATATGAAGTGAGAGAAGATGCACAAGAATGCCCAAACTTACAATGAAAAATACATTAATCAATGGAACAGACTCGAGCATCCAGAAATTAACCCATCCACATATAGCCAACTGATTTTTGACAAAGTACCTAAATATATTGCATGGGGAGGGGATAGTATTTTCAACAGAGGTGCTGGCAGAACTGGAAAGTGATATGCAGAAGATTGAAACAAAACCTTTACTTCACACTTTATACAAAAACCAACTCAGCATGGATTAGAGACATGAATGGGAATCCCAGAATTATGAAGGCCATCAATGAAAAAGTAGGGATAAATGTGAAGGCTGTAATTCAGGGCATACACAGACTACCAAACATTTTGAAAACTATGCAAACAAAAGTAGACAAAATAGATGATTGGGACATACAAAAAATTAAAAACTTCACCAAAAGAGTAAAAAGGGAAACCACAGAATGGAAAAAAATCTTTTGCAACGACACATCAGACAAGAAATTAATTTCTAAAATATATAGGAAACTACAACACAAGAAAAAGACAAATAACCCAATTAAAAAATGGGCACAGGACATGAATAGACACTTCACCAAGAAGGAGATCCAGGCAGCCAACAAACATATGA
>NW_006408604.1:11447049-11447958 GCF_000296735.1 Chrysochloris asiatica
CTACCCAGAGAAGCAGTGACACCAGAGATGGAGGCAGAGACAATGACATGGAGAGAAGGAAAGGCTGGGGACTCTAGACCTAGAGAGGAAGAGGGGCTGTGTGCTGACGACCATGGGGAAGGCTTGCAGGGTATAACCTTTGGTTGTTTGATGATGCATGGAGGGGATTGTAACCATGGTAATGAAACAATATACGATAGGATAAATGTAAAGCTAATATTCTCCCATGTAAACTATCACATAATTGATAATAAAACATTCAAAAAGACAAAACCCAAACTTGTAGATAGTACTCATTCGACCTAGCCTTATGGCTTGATGATCAGAATTCCACTACAGAAAGGTAAAAAACCATTTTTAATAAAGAAAACAAGTGTAAATTGTTACAGTTCGATGAACTTGACCTATACTTACGGATGTAGTAGTAGCTCAACATACCAACTGAGAGGAAAGGAGTCTTCACATCAAGGATCAATCCTATCCCTTCTGTATAAAGGGTTGATTGGCAACTTAGACACTGCCTACCTAAAATGAGAGGTGGGGGCTATAAAGCCACGATGTGACTGGCTTACAAGTTTTCAAGAGGGACTTTAGTTTCAGAGTGTGCAGGGGAAGGTAGAATCCCCATTGAATAGTTTCATCTTGTCTAGACAGGATTGGTGAAAGGAGATGGGGATTCTCATGCTTTAATAGTGAATAATTGTTATCATGACTAATTGTGACTGTCCCAATTATAAAGGTAAAAGTTTTGTAACAAAAAGTGGGGAGTAATTAATCTTAAATTCCAGGAACAGAGGACCCTAGGACCATCAAGGGAGAAAAGCACAAGCAGAATGTGGGACCCTACCCAGAGAAGCGGTGACACTGGAGATGGAGGCAGAGATGAGGACATGGAATGGTAGAACAGCA
>NW_006408604.1:11449678-11453411 GCF_000296735.1 Chrysochloris asiatica
ACATGTTGCATTGGACAAATCTAATGCAAAAGACTTCTTTAAAATATTCTAGAGCAAAGATGTCACTTTGAGGACTAAGGAGTGCCTGACCCAAGTCATGGTATTTTCAATTGCAAGGGCAAATTTCAAAAGAGTTGGAAAAGAAGGAGGAATGAAAACAAGAAGCAGGAGGAAGTGGGGTAAGTGATGTTAACATTGAAAGGATTAAAATCATTGAGATGAAATGAAGTGTATGATGTATTGAATGTAAAACTGATGATCTGCTCTATAAACCTTCACTCAATTCACAATAAAAAGTTAAAAAATAAAAAGAATGGATGCTATCAGGAGTCATTTAAAATATAATCTAAAACTAGGACAGAACTTTCAGAGTCACTTAATTCAGTGCATGAGATCACCGCTATGCTTAATCAAGGTCCCCACAGCCACCCCTGCTCCCTCAGCTGTCTCTCCTCAGAAGTCCATTACCACATTCAGCAATCATTGTGTCACCTGTTCCCCGCTGCCCTCACCTCACCCAGCTCTTGTCCAGCTGGATCTGTGCCCATTAGACTGAATTCAGGGCTGGGCCTTCTATATAGGCTCTCTGGCCAACCTGTGTTCCAGAGAATGTTTGAGAACAGCTTGAAAACATAGTACCCAATGAGATCTTACTAGTGTTTTATATGCCAATTAAATTTTTAAAATTTGAAAAGCAAATAAACACTCCCAGTCTGATACGATACTCCAAGTCTATGCCAAGAAATTTGGAAGACAGCTACCTAGCCAACTGATTGGAAGAGATCCATATCTTTGCCCATCCCAAGAAAAGTGACCCAACAGAATGCAGAAATCATCAGACAATATCATTAATATCACATGCAAGTAAAATTTTGCTAAAGATAATTCCAAAATGGCTACAACAGTATATTGACAGGGAACTGCAAGAGGTTTAAGCTAGATTCAGACAAGGATGTGGAATGAAGGCTATCACTGCTGACATCAGGTAGATCTTGGCTGAAAGCAGAGAATACCAGAAAGATGTTTACCTGTGCTTTATTGACAATGCAAAGCAAAGGCTTTTGGCTGTGTGGATCATGATAAACTATGAATAACGTGAAGAATGGGTATTCCAGAACAGTTAATTGTGCTCATGAGGAACATAGACCAAGAGACTGTCATTCGAACAGAACAAGGGGACACTAAATGGTTTAAAATTAAGAAACATGTGTACCAGGGTTGTATTCTTTAATCATATTTATTCAGTATGCATGCAGAGCAAATAATCCATGAAGCTGGATTATATGGAGAAGAACATGGCATCAGGATTGGAGGAAGACTCATTAACAACCTGCAATATGCAGATGGTACAACCTTGCTTGCTGAAAGTGAAGAGAACTTAACATACTGATGAAGATCAAAGAGCACAGCCTTCAATATGGACTGCATCTCAATGTAAAGAAAACAAAAATCCTCACAACTGGGCCAATTAACAGCATCATGATGAACAGAGAAAAGATTTAAGTTGTAAAATACTTCAGTTTGCTCAGCTCCACCATCAATACTCATGGAAGCAGCAGTCAAGAAATCAAACACATATTGCATTCAACAAATGGGCTACACAGACTTCTTTAAAGTGTCCAAGAGCAAAGATAACAGCTTAAGGACTAAATTGCACCTGTTCCAAGCCATGATATTTTCAATAACCTCATGTGCATGTGAAAGTTGGACAATGAATAGGGAAGGCCATAGAAGAATTGATACATTTGAGTTATGGTGTTGGAGAAAAATATTAAAAGTACCATGGACTGCCAGAAGAACAAACAAATCTGTATTTGAAGAAGCACAGCCAGAATGCTCCTTAAAAGCCAGAATAGCAAGACTTCATCTCTCATACTTTGGATATATTATCAGGAGGGACCAGTCCCTGGAGAAGGACATCATGCTTGGTAAAGTGGAGGGTCAGTGAAAAAGAGGAAGACCCCCAATGAGATAGATTGACACAGTGACAGCAGCAATGGGCTCAGGCATAAAATGAATGTGAGGATGACGCAGGGCAGGGTGGTATTTCATTCTGTTATGCATTGGGTCACTATGAGTCAGAACCAGCTTGACGGCACCTAACAACAACAACAGTCTGACAGAAAAGAAAACAAATGTGATAGTTATGAGAAAATGGGGTGTGACCCAAGAAACCAATAGAGTTGAAAAAATATGCTCCTTCAAGGAGAACAGCTCACCTTGCTCAATTTTTCGTGGGTGCAGTGATTTGTAAGACACATCTACTTATTATAAGTTATTGCAAATGTAAGTAATAGAAATGGAAACAGTTCCTTCCAACTAAAACTATCTCTGTCCAATTACTTATAGATATTTATCAGTCTCTATCAAGTAACACACAATGAACTTATATCTAAATAAACAAGTGAAAAAGAGTAATTTCCTGGCAGGAAATTCCTAAGCAATTAGTCACTAAATAGCACTGTAACCTTCAACATTACCATAGCCTTAGATCAGGTCACGATGGCTCTCTGCTGACCGCCATGTTGTTGTCGTTGCTGTCAAGTGCCATTGAATAGATTCCGGCTTACTGGTTGTTGTAGTTAGGTGCCATCAAGTCAGTACCGATTGATTCATAGCAACCATAGGCACAATAGAACGAAACACTGCCCAGTCCTCACAGTCCTTAACACACTTGGGCCCATTCCTGCTGCCACGGTGCCAATCCATCTCATTGGGGGTCTTCCTCTTTTTCTCAGACCCTCTACTTCACCAAACTTAATGTCCTTTTCTAGGAACCGGTCCCTCCTGATAATATGTCTGAAGTATGAGACAAAATCTTGCCATCCTGACTTCCAAAGAACATTCTGGCTGTACCTCTTCCAACACAGATTTGCTTGTTCCTTTTGCAGTCCATGGTTCTTTTAATATTCTCCAACACTATTACTCAAATGTACCAGCTCTTCTATGGTCTTCCTTATTCACTGTCCAATGTTCACATGCATATGAGGTTATTGAAAATACCATGGCTTGGGTCAGGCACAACTTAGTCCTCAAATTTACATCTTTGCTCTTGAACACTTCAAAGAGGCCTTGTGCAGTCTATTTGTCTAATGCAATACATCATTTGATTTCTTGACTGTTGCTTCCATGAATATTGATGATTGATCCAAGCAAAACGAAGTCTTTGACAACTTCAATCTTTTCTCCATTTATCACGATGTTGTTTATTGGCCCAAATGTGAGGATTTTTGTTTTCTGTACATTGAGGTGCAACCCATAGCAAAGGCTGTGATCTTTGATCTTCATCAATAAGTATTTTAAGTCTCTCTTTGCTTTCAGCAAGCAAGGCTATATCATCTGCATATCCCAGGTTTATAATGAGTCTTCCTCCAATCCTGATGCCATATTCTTCTTCATGTAATCCAATTTCTCAGGTTATATGCTCGGTATACAGATTGAATAAGTATGGTGAAAGACTACAACCCTAGCACACACCTTTCTTAAGGAGACCTGATAGCATAGTGCATTACAAGGTAGGCTGCTAACTACAAGGTCAGCAATTGGAATCTATCAGCTGCTCCACAGGAGAAAGATGAGGCTTTCTCCTCTGGTAAAGCTTTACAGCCTTGGAAACCCTGTACAGAGTCATTATGAGTCAAAACTGACTCTGTGGCACACAACCACCATACACCTCTCTTAATTTTAAACCATTTAGTAGTCCCTTGTTCTTTTTGAACAGGTTATATACACG
>NW_006408604.1:11454501-11458727 GCF_000296735.1 Chrysochloris asiatica
GGTCTTTAGTGTTTAATGACAAATCTATAGTGTGGCTTTATTATACAATAATAAATAACCAGAACAACCAGGGATACAGTGGTAAACAATAAATCGTCTCTTCCTTCAGAGAAGTCTTATTCTAATGGCAAAGACCGTCAAGTAAACAGACACATACAACATAGCGTGGTAAATTTGGAGGGTCAGAGAAGAGTTAGAGAATGACAGCCAATCCTTAGCACAACTGAGCTGAAAATTAACTAAAGAAAAGAAATATAGCTGATAAAAGCATGGACTTTGGAGTCAGATGGAGTTCCGCTTGAATCCTGGCTCCCAACTTGCTTATTGAGTGACATATGGCAAGTTTCTTAAACTCTCTGAGCATCACCTTTATTATTTATAGAATGAAGATAATAATGCTTTATTCATAAAGATTGTCAGGATTAAATTGAAGTTGTTTGTAATGTTTATTACATAAGCTACTATATGGCAATATTCTGTATATGACATAGATATCACATGTGAATAAATATATTTGCAGCTAATTATAATAAAAAATGTGATCTAACAACAACCTGAGTTTATTAGGCTTACAGAAAACTAACACACCAGAAGACTCCTTCTAGATATGTGAACTTCTTTCCATGTTGCAAGTTTTATGTCTAAATTATTAATTACTTCCCACTACTTGAAACCCCCTTTCTTTGGGGAAGTATGAAGAGGGGCATTGTGGTGTATACTTTGGCTTATACTAAATATGTGACTAGACTGACCATTCCTTGAGGGCAGGAAATGAATCTTGCTCATCTTAATATCCACATGCTTCATGCTTCATATCCAATAGCCACAGGCACATAGTTGCTGCTAGCAAAGTTTGTGTAAAATTAATGAATGGAAGATAATAAGAAAAAAGAGCTCACAACATACAAAATGCCAGAACTATGTTGCATATACACAGACTGTAAGAGGGGGCTTCAAAGAGTTCATGGAAAAAAGGAATGAAAAAAATAATGGAATTTTCCCACAAATTTTGAAGTCTCCATTTACTTCTCACAACTGCACTATGGTATATTTTTGTTGTTTGTTGCTGTTTATTGTTGTTGTTGTTAAGTGCCGTCGAGTTGGTTCCGACCCATAGTGACCCTGTTTATAGGTGCCATCAAGTCGGTACCGACCCATAGCGACCCTATGCACAATAGAACGAAATACTGCCCGGTCCTGTGTCATCCTCACAGTACCCTATGATATAGACAATGTAATTATTTCTAATTGAAGTCACTTTCCAGTATTCAACACCATGTTTAACTTTACTTGTAACTTGTATACAGGACTGATCTTTTTCAGATAGGAAAAGTGAATCTTGACTTCATTGACCAGAGGGAAGTCTCTTTCACTTCCACCCTAAATCTATCTTCTAGTTATTATATCAATCTATGAATCATCCTTCAGAGACTAGTTAGGCAGTGGGGCACATATAGCTGAGGAGATAGCTGGAGCAGAATCAGGGCCATGCAAGTAGATCCCTTCTAGATCAGTACTTAATACTTGTATCAACTTGGGTCCAATCAGGAGCTAGAAACCATATATTCATTTAAACAAGTAATGTTGAATATAAAAAATTATTAAGCTCTGATAGGAGAATAACTATAAGATGTTGTTGTTGTTGTTGTTGTTGTTGTTGTTAAGTGCTGTTGAGTTGGTTCCAACCCATAGCAACCCTGTATAGGGTTTCTAAGGAGCAGCTGGTGAGCTTGACCTGCCAACCTCACAGTTTAAACACACTTTGAAGCCCAGCACATTAACCCACACCAGGACTCAACTATAATGTATAAGATAGAACTAGATAGCTGTCATCGAGTCCAGTCTGACACATAGCAAGCTTCTGTACAACAGAATGAAACAAAACACTAGCTAGCTCTGCATCATCCTCAGCATGTTTGCATCCATCAATGGAGCTATGGTGCCAATCCATCTCACAGAGGGTCTCCCTTGCCCTCTTGGTCCTTTACTTCACCAAATATAATGTCCTCCTCTTGTGATTGATCCTTTCTGATGATGTGCCCAAAGCAAGGGGATGTTGGGATATATAAGGGTTTTATTGGGTGATTTTCAGAAGCAGAACACCAGGCCTTTTTTCCTAGTCTGTCTTAGTCTGGAAGCTGCACTGAAACTGTCCTTCATGGATGATCTTGCCAGTATTTGAAATATCAGTGGTAAGGCTTCCAACAACGCAGCAACACACAAATCACCACAGTATGACAGGCTGGAAGACAAGTGGAGGGTAAGATGTAAAGAGAACTCTAAAGAGCACTTTAGGGCTAAGGGAGAGTATCCAAGGAAAAATTTAGAAGGGGCCCACACCCTGAAGACTGGGATTTAGATCTCATTGGAGAATGTGTTTGCCCAAAGCACAGTTGGTCTGCAAACAGAAGACAACACTCGAGAATGCAGGCAAGTTAAGGCTGGTGGGCAGGTACACAGAGGGAGTTGAGTTGCAATTGGAATCTGAGGTTTGGAGCAGGTATGTCAAGAGGGCTACAGGAAGGTGATGACTAGGTCCAGGGCCAGGGCTGCACATTCTGGGCATGCAGCTAAGGCAGAGTGCCAGCAAATGCCATACACCCACACCACTGACCAACCATGCAGCCAGAGCAAGAAGGAAAAAACAAAAACATAGCACATCAGAACCAGGAAGAGAACCCCCTTCCTCCTGCAATGCCTCTCCATCACCTGCTACAAAACTTAACCTCATTCTCACCATAAAGGAGAAAAGCATAAAGACTCCCATTCATTATAACAGAACAGGTTCTGAAAGATGAAACTGGAGCTGACAGGCAATAAATCATTAATTTCCACACGACTTATGTGTGAAAGCAAACAGATAAAAGACACCCTACATGGATACATGATCATACATTCTTTTCTCACACTGAGGATTATTATTGGTAAGAAATTTTCCCAGGGATTCTGTCTCTGACAGTGGTTCAGAGAAGTGGGCATGGGTTTAGGTACTTAAGTCTTCCCTGCCTGACAGCAACCTTAAAGTTTGAAGACAGATCTTAAGATGTTTGTGTTCTCCTCGGGGATTTCATATGGTCCTGTCATCACTATTCTACTCGAATATTTCATCAAACTAGGTATCATTTCAACCTAAACCTCCATCTGCTGCCTTGAGTACTTTTCTAAATCTAAATCTATGAGTCTATATGTAATGGTGCCCTTGCCAAAGAACTTGTTTTTGTGATTAAGTGTCATCAAGTCGGTTCTGACTCATAGCAACGCTATACAGGGTTTCTGAGGTGCAGCTGGCAGATTTCAAGTGCTAACCTTGTGGCTAGCAGTCCAATGCTTATCATGCAGCACCACATCAGGAGTCCTGCTAAAAAATATGGGCTCCGAATTCAAGAGTGTTTGCAGTTTTTAGAGTTTTTGCCAATGCCTTTAACTTTTGCTATACAAAGAACTCAGAGAATGGTTCCAGGGTCTCCTAATTTGTATCCCAAATTATTTGCCATATCTGAGCTTTGAAGTCAGTGTTTCCTCCAGTGAATATGCATTCGTTTCCTAGGGTTGCTGCAACCAATTACCGTATGCTCAAATGACCTAAGCCAACAGAATATATTCTTTCACAGTCTGGAGGCTAGAGTCTGAAATGCAGAGAGTAGGACCACGCTATCTAAAGGCACTAGTGGTGGGTCCTTTTTTGCCTCTTTCTAGCTTCTGGAGCTTGCCAGCAACATTTGGCATTCCTTGGCTTAGAAATATCACTCCAATATCTGCCTGTATCATCATCATATGGCATTTTCCCTGGATGACTCTGTCTCTTGTTTCCAAATTTTCCTCTTCTTATAAGAGCATCGGTCACAGAATTAGGGTTCACCCTAATGCAGTAAAGGAACCCTGCTAGCGTAGTGGATTATGAGCTGGGCTGGCTACTAACTGCAAGGTCAGCAGTTCAAATCAACCAGGTGCTCCGAGGAAGAAATGTTTTTGAGGCTTTCTGCTTTCATAAAGATTTACAGCCTTGGAAACCCTATACAAGATCGCTATAAATCAGAACCAACTCGATGACACATAACCACCACCACCTAATCCAGTATGGCCTCATCTTAACTTAATTACATCTGCAAAGGCCCTATTTCCAAATAAAGTCACATTCACAGGTACCATAGGTTAGAACTTGATCATATGTTTTGTTTGTTTGTTTGTTTTCTTAAATGTTTTATTGTGAATTATGTGATAGTTTA
>NW_006408604.1:11460732-11469974 GCF_000296735.1 Chrysochloris asiatica
CAGGGTCGGGCAGTGTTTCATTCTGCTGTGCATAAGGTTGCTATGGGTAGGTACTGACTTGATGGCAACTAACAACAACATATATATGGACTTCAAAAAGTTCATGGAAAAATTCCGTTTTTTTTTTAAATTCCATTTTTCCACAAACTTTTGGAAGCCCTCGTGTCTATGTATGTATAGACTTCACTGGTTTAGCTTCTCTAGAGAACCCAGCTTATGATGCATGACAAAGTTTGTTTCACCTAGTGGGGAACTCTGGAAACCAAAGACCAGAATTGATTGCAAACATCTACTTCAACTGACATAAGCATCTCACTCTTCTGACCTCAATTTACTCTTTATTATCTGTTTCTGTCCTTCATCAATTTACCAGCTGTGTGACCTTGGGCAAGCTACTTATCTAAGTTTTAGCTTCTTCTTCTGAAAAGCAGAATATTAATAGTAGCTACCTGAGAAAAATTTTTGTGCAGATTAAATACATCATGCATGTACAACACTTAGCAAATTATCTGATGCATAGCATGGACTCAGAAATATTACTTATTATTATCACGTATTGGAGTTCTGATGTGGCACTGTGGGTTAATGCGCTGTACTGCAGGGCCAGTTTGAACTGAAAGGTCAGCAATTCAAACTCATCAGCCGCCCCCTGGAAACCCTATACAGGGTTGCTATGAGTTGGAACCGACTTGACGGCACTTAACAGCATCACATCTTATATATAGATTTATCTCTTAATTACTTATGTGATATAATCAACACTCCATTTTAATTTTCTTGAATTGTTCCTTAATTGTGCGCTTAATTTTAACTCCCCAGTTAAAACTGTAAGTTCCCTAAAGGCATAAGCTATTAGAGCCTTCAACATCTAGCATGCTACTGATCTAAATAGTTGATGACTGATAGTTCTTCAAATTTTGATCTACATGTATTCATTTATTTTGAATGGCAGAGGTAACACAGGGAGTGGGAGAATAATGTGAGTGGGTGAAAATAAGAAAAGGGAATTTGGTTCTGATTCTGAACACTGAACTTTGGTTGAATGTGCCAAAAAGCAGATGCCAGACACAGAAAATCATCATCATCACCAGAGATGAACTCATACATGAATGATCTCATTTAACCCTCAACATGACTTTATGAGGGTGTTACTATTATTGCTCCCATTGTACAGTGAATAAAGTCACTGCCCTGCAATATCTAAGTCGTATAGAAGATGTGTGATTTCTGTCAGCACTCTTGGGTCTGAGCAGAGTAACATTTAGCCTATTTTCTATTTCTTCCCAGTATCTTCCACATCTGAACCACAGGCAGCAGTGAGCCCAGATCAAGCAAGATTGTTTTTTGCTCTAGCTTTGCCTCACGTAGCTTGAGGTTTGAGGCATAGTAGTGCATTCCCCTTTTTCTGTTTCCTTGTTCAAAAAATGAGGAGTGATGAAAAAAAGGGACTCATCAGAAGCCTATATGCCCAGGGTGTAGATTAGGTAGCTTAGTTGTTCTTCTCCATGATATTAACCTCTCCGTAACTGTGGGACAAGATCTGACCATGCTGTGTGTCATACTTACCCCTGGGTTTTCATGGTCTCTGATTTCCCACTACACCCCCTGTAACAAGTGCTATGCTTTGTATGGTACTTTATGCATTTTGGCACCTAATAAAAGATAAATTGGAAAATCTTTTAATGTGGTATCACTCCGTTTATTTTGGCTTTAATTTTCAGGGTAGGTCCTCATTGTTTTTACAGTCAGGGGAAGAAAAGGAAATTGAGCCAAACCACTGTAGGTTAAATTGGCAGAGAGGTGGAGGAGGACATGAATGAGTATCATTAGCATCAATTTAGGTAACTCTTCCAAAGGTAAGTGGGAGAAATGCACACCATCTAACATGGTGGCAAATCCCAGGTTAAGCTTCAACACCAATCAAACCTGTCTCTGACTTACAAGGTGTGGCAAAAGAAGACTTTGCCTATCAGAATACCTGAGTTTAAAATATCAGTACAAATTCATAGCTTTTTCCTCTTAGAAAAAAAACTGTTGCTAAGTGCAGTCGAGTCAGTTCCAACTCATAGCGACCCTGTATAGAGTGGTTCAAACTCACCAGCCACTCCTTGGAAGCACTATATTGGGTCACTATGAGTCAAAACCGACTTGACGGCACTTAACAACAACATATATATAGTCCTGGTGTGGTGCTATAGTAAGTAAGCACTGGACTGCTAGCCACAGATCAGCATTTCAAACCTACCAGCTGCTCCTCTGAAACCCTATAGAGAGTTGCTATGAGTGGGAACAGACTCAACAGCATATAAAGAAAAGGCAAAGCAATAAAAATAGAAAGCAAATGATAACAAGGGAATTTGGGGGGTTGATATCATTGTTCTAAGCCTGGATTATGAGGATGGTTGCATACATTCATTTAAAGTCATTAATTAAAATGGATGAATTTTATAGTATATAAATTATACATCAGTAAGCTGTTAAATGCTTTATTTAACTGGATGGTTCCCAGATCAGAAAGGGAAAGAGTGGAGTGGGAGGGGAGACAGTGATTTGGGTTGGAGGAGTGTCTCGAACAAAGTCAAAGTCAGGCTAGGACCCTGAATCTGCAAACAAAGATTTAATTATCCCAAACCTTTATGAACTAGGCCATATAATTAAACAATAAGCCACTTGTGAGAAGTTAGCTTCTATAGTTTTTCACCTCTGTTTCATTATATTATTTATGTTACAGCAAAGGCGCTCTGGTAGCATAGTGGTTACGAATCGGCTGCAAACCGCAAGGTCAGCAGTTCGAGACTACCAGCTGCTCCGCGGGAGAAAGATGAGGCTTTCTGCTCCTGTAAAGATTTACAGCCTCAGAAACCCTGTACAGGGTCGCTATGGGTCGGAACCGACTCTACAGCACTTAACAACAAACAACAACAGTCTGTATACTGGAGTCCTGGTATGGCACTGTAGGATAAACACCGGACTGCTAACCACAAGGTCAATGGTTCAAACCCACCAGCAGCTCCTCAGAAACCCTATACAGGGTCATTAAGTTGGAACCCACTTGACCATACTTAACAATGATTTGCATACTATCTTTCACATGTACTCAGTTGTATCCTCCTTAAGGGTCATGACTGTGAGAACCAGTTTAGATGCCTAGCACTGTGCCTGAAAAATGTTTATTCAATAATTTATTGTTACATTGTATTTATTTTTAATACATGATGCTTTGAATTGCTGTTTAAACCTCAAAAGTTAAAGACTGTTCTTCCTATAGCTCCCGCCAAACCAACTCGCCTCTGCTTTCTCCCTGTGGAAACTGTTTCTTGTGGGATCTTTTTTTATTTCTAATGAATACACACACACACATAACAAGGAGGCTTCAAAAACTTTGTAGAAAAATGGAATCGAAAGATAATGAAAAATGTCCTGAAGCCCCCTCATATATATATAGGATTCCTTGTGACACAGTGAGTAAAGCGCTCACTGCTAGTCAAAGGTAGGTGGTTTGAACTCACCAGCTGCTTCAAGGGAGAAAGAGTTACCATCTTAGAGCCCTATGGGCCAGGTCTTCTCTTGTCCTATAGGGTTGCTATGAGGCGTATTCAACTCAACAGCAGTGGGTTATACATACACACAAATATATATATATATATATATATATATATATATATGTATGTATGTATATATTCTGTCATCTTTATACAGTATAGCAAGCAATTCACTTGGAAACTTTCTAGAGGTCTCAAGAGTGGAGACATTTGTGTTGATGTTTTTGTTTTTCTAATTTACTGATATCCCTGTCCTGCCTCAAAGGGTTCTTTGAAAGTCTATAACCCTTTTGTGAACCAAGTACACTGGAGGATAAGGTTAATAAGTAGTATGTTAAGGTCTTTCTGAAACAAGATTTCCAGCATCATACAAAATATTCTTGAGTATAAAATTTAAGAAATTAAGCAAAAACTTTCTGGACTGCAAACAAGATCAGCAATTCAAAACCACCAGCTGCTCCTTGGAAACCCTATACAGGGTCACTGTGAGTCAGACCTGACTCGATGGCACTTAATAACAACAATAAGCAAAAACTCTATATTCTTACATCTAAACTGGAAATATCAGTATAAACATATAATCATATGTTAAAAATTATTTTTACATTTCTAGGTAGACAGCAGTGATAGTGACAGCCCAGCAGAAATGAATACCCTTGGGTTTAGACTGTGGTCTCTAAATACCATTTCCCACTAAATGGAGCTCCTGATTCCAGGTCTGAGGTAGAATATATAAAAGAGATATATGGCATAGCATGTTGAATAATAAGGGTTCCTATCTTTGTTCGTTTTCTTTCATTCCCCTTATAAAAATTTTAGTGTTAAAGCCAAAAAAAAAAAAAAAAGTAAACTTCTAAAATGTGTGCACACATTAACTACTAACCACATTTCCTGACCCAGGAAAGGACCACTCTTTGCTCTGATTATCTCTAACCAACACAAAGCCTGTGCAGTCTTATTTTGGGTAAATTCAAGAAGTACTGGAAATAGCTCACAAACCTTCTGTGAATTCATGAGGAAAATATCCCTAATTCTAACAACCTGATTCTAAAAGCCTAAATCAGCATCACAGTTGTCAGAAGAATTCTCTCTATCTGTAGACTCGTTTGAAGGTGCTGGACAGTGAATAAGGAAGATCGTAGAAAAATTGATGCTTTTGAATTATGGTGTTGGAGGAGGATATTGAACTTGCCATGGACTACCAAAAGAACCAACAGATCTGTGTTGGAGGAAATGCAGCCAGAGTACTCCTTGGAGGCCAGGATGGCCAAATTTTGTCTCTCATACTTCAGACATATTATCAGGAGGGACCAGTCGCTGGAGAACGATCTCATGTTTGGTAAAGTGGAGGGCCAGAGAGAAAGAGGAAGACCTCCAGCGAGATGGATTGGCAAACTGGCAGTATCAATGGGCTCAAGCATTCCAACAATTGTGAGATTGGCCAGGACCAGGCAGTATTTTATTCTGTTGTACATAATAGGGAAGGAACTCTGGTAGCATAGTGGTTACGAATCAGGCTGCTAACCTCAAGGTCAGCAGTTCGAAACTACCTGTTCCATGGGAGAAAGATAAGGCTTTCTGCTCCCATAAAGATTTACAGCCTCAGAAACCCTGTACAGGGTCGCTGTGAGTTGGAACTGACTCCACAGCTATAACAACAACAACATGAGTCGATACCAACTCGATGGCACCTAACAACAACCACCTATCCAACATAACATTTTTAATACATCTTCATATGTGTATACATTTATATAAATGGTCATTTACAATAATACTTTATACACATTCTAAAGTGTATACAAAAATAGAAATTAGAAAAGGATGAGTTTAAAATAAATATAAACTCCAGAGTTTTTCCCAGCATACCAACAAATTTTCTTGCACTCCCCTGGCATGCTTGGGTCCCACCACAGAAACCACTCCTCTACTCCTCTGGGCCACAAGGAGTAGAAATGAGGTCTGGCTGGCAACCACGAACAGTGAGTGACTCAGCGAGTCTGTAGTGTGGAAGACAATGCACAGGAAATGACTATACCACCAAGTCCTATAAAACTCTGTTTACATACAAGCTATAAATCTTAGCATGAAACACTGCTTTCCTCCCACCAGGGGGATCAACAGAGAGGTGGACTGATTTTTCACTTCCACAGAAGCTTATCAGCCTGACCCTTGTATAGGGTTTTTTTGTCTCCTTTAAGACTGCCCTTGTTGATCACACACTAATCTTTGTTCACTTGGACAAAGATGCTGGAAGAGGTAAGGTTCAAAGTACAACTTATACACTGTATTTCTTAAGAGATAGCCCTGAGGAAAATTTATATAACTAACCAAGGTTATCTAAAGCTTATCTTTGTCCTTTGCCATCTTCCCACACTCTCTCAAAAAGGAGTCTGATGTCTTCAAGAAGTTCATGCCTGAGCGCAGCCTACTGTTTTTTCTTTGTTGTTGTAAAGTGTTGTTGAGTGGGTTCCAACTAATAGCCACTCTGTACACGGTTTCCCAGGAGTGGTTGGTGAATCTGAACCTTGAGATTAGCAGTCCAGTGCTGATCCTACAACCAGTGTTCATCCACACCAGGACTCCTTTTTCCCTTTGATGGTTGTGGGTCACTGAGTCAGTTCCAACTCATAGCGATCCTGTATAGGGTTTCCAAGGCTGTAAATCTTTCTGGGATTAGAAATCCTCTCACCTTTCTTCTGGGGTGCGACTGGTAAATTTGAACTACCGACCTTGGGGTTAGCAGCTCAGCTTGCAATCCACTATACTATCAGGGTATAGTATACCAGAACAGAATTCCATTAGAAATGTTGTGAAGAATAGACAGGTCTTCTTTAGTGTCTCTTTTTAAATACTACGCAACCTTGTGGGCATGTTATAAAACATACACAAGTTTATACAATCATAAAATATACACAAAGTTAGAAACACACACATATATCATGCAAGTACCCTTGTAAGAGAAAGGAATATAATCTAGTTTATCTCCAAAGTCTTCTCAATCCTAAACTTCTAATTTTTATGGGTTTCACAAGAGTATTGTGACAGAGTACAACCGTCAATATTTACTCACTCTTTAAAGACTTTGTGAAAAAAACAAAGCTATGGTGAGGAGCAGCATCCTTCCCACTACGGGCCAGTCCTCTGCATTCCGCCAAAGTCAACAAGATTGGAACAGGAGCAACAAGTTCCCTCATTCTGTCAGTCTACGTTCACCCTGAAAAATGTCCGTACACTCTTGAATGAAGTTAGGAAATCATGAAAGTCATGGAGTGGAAATGGTCAGGCCACAATTTTAAACATCACAAGCAAGCTTTTCTATTCCTCAGTTTCCTCAAGAAATGGCCATCCCTGAAATGACTAACATATGTCAAACACTTAGCAAATATTTAGAATACAGCAGGCTCTTCAATCTTACTGTAAAAATCATTTGATTCAAAAGCAAAAAAAAAAAAATTTAACCATTGCAAACATATAAAAAAAAAACTATATAGAAATATGTCAAACAAGAATCCTAACAAGCCCACTCTCTTGACCCACCAAGAAAGTACAATGTTGGTTTTTAAGTCGGCACAGAACAGAACAGCTTGAGTAAGAGGGCATTTAAGATACTGAACAGCCATTACCAGTGAGCTCCTCATGCAAAGGAATGCTTGCTCTCATTGGAACAATCTTCTGGGGACTTTCTTGCCATTAAAAACAGAAAAGTTTTATATAATTAAATTATATGTATTTTTATTTATACTGGTATGAGAACATTCCTATCCTTGTAAAAAAGAAAGAATTAAAAGTACATTAATAATAAGCAAAAACTTTCAGGATTCAGTGTAAGTCATTAGGCCAGTAGTTCTGACGTCCATGCTCAGCTGTCACTACTGCCCTTGTGGATCCTAGACACTTTTCACATAGTCAAAGAATACATCTTCAGAGCAGGTGAATGAATGAGTGGCTCACTAGCTAACCAACATCAAGCTTATTTGATGGAGGAGGAAAAGAAGTAAGGGGTATGGACAAAAGTTTGCTACATAAATAAGGAATGAGAAAGAGATAATGGAAGGGGTTTACTGACTGGGTACAATTTACATTCTTATACACAAACATGTATTGGGGTAAACACAAAAGCCAAACCCACTGCCATGAAGTTGATTTCAACTCACAGTCACCCAAAGCTATAAATCTTAAGGAAATCACCAAACTTGTGGTTAACAGCCCAATGTCTAACCCACAGTGCCAACAGGGTAGGCAGCCAGGAAGCTATCAATTTTCCTAGGTTACAGGTTGAGAGAGGTTGTAAGGACAGAGAACAGTGACTATCAGAATCCCAGGTGGAAAGGCAGCTTCTGGGGAAAAAAGAGCTGCTTACAAGTGGAAAAAGAGGAAACAAAAACTGGGGCTGTGAAATACAGATATTAGTGGTATTCCAATTTTCCTTCTCACTATGTGAGTTTAATTTAATTTACTGTAGTTCTTCCAGTCCCATGGATCAAAGTAGTAAATCTTTTTTAGAGGCTGACACCCTTCAAATACCTGTAGTAATTCTCATATCCACCTTGGCCCTCATTCCTTAGTCACTGTGGGTCAAAAGTTAACAAAGAGTCCTTTGAATCTGACACTGTCTCTCACCACTCAGTATTAATCATTCAGCTCTGAATTAAACAGCTTCCCAAGCAGGAGTTACCGTTTCTTTCTGCTGCCATCTAGTGATGAAAGCTAAAATGACAATTCTATCATCTGGCTGTTTCCAATATGCAAATAATTAGAAAACTCAATTGTGTACTTATTTTTTATGTGGAACATACTGCAAAGGAAAAAAATAACTATAAATGATGGTTCTATCATGAATTCAATAAACATTTATTGAATAAATAGATTCACATACATATAACAACAGTCCGATGATTTCCGCATTCAGTCAGGTCACTTCTCCTTGGAATGGGCATAAGCCTCTGAAATCCTGTACCAACAAGATGGCACTTAACAACAACAAGCTAGAAGACTGGCGCTCTACCTAAGAACTATCAATCTGAAATGACTCAACAAGATAGACGAGAAAATAAGGGGGCAGGGAGACTAGATCACTGGAAATGGAACAACCAGAATGCAAGTGAAAGAGAATTGTGATCCATGTAACTAAAGTCACCTGACAATTTGTGAGAAAACTGTCAAATGGGAACCTAGCCTGCTGTGTAAACTTTCACCACTCAATAAAACAGTATTCTAAAAAATCAAACTCAGGTGTAGTCCTAAACACACAATAGAAGACTACTCAACCACAAAGAAACAAAGTTCTCATGCACATCCTGGACCCTGGATGAACTCTGAAAAGATCTTAGTGAAATAAGTCAGATGCAAAAGGACAAGGAGTGTATGATCTCACTTATAGGAAATTAAGAAAATACATAAAAATGGAGGATTATTAGTAGTTATCGGGAATGGGAGGAAAGGGGGGAGTATTTGCTTTGGGGACACTGAGTTCATGTTCACAGGGGCAGCTGATTTGCAAAGGGAGAGTGAGAAAGAATGCACAACTTGAAGAACACAACTACTGTCACTTGTAGAAACTGTCATTGGCTAGGCTTTGTTGTGGGTATTTTCACCACATTTCAAAAGTAAAGGAAAAGGAGCAACTGACAGACACTCAGGAGTCACTGGGGAATTGGCTGGGATTCCAAGACAGGGTGGGTCAGGTGTGAGTCTGCA
>NW_006408604.1:11480525-11483396 GCF_000296735.1 Chrysochloris asiatica
AAAAAAAAAAGCTCATGAGCAGCCATCCAAGGTGCGACTATTGGTCTCTCCATGTGCAGAAAATAAAGAGTGATGAAAATTGAAGACACCTGGAATCAGTGTATCCAACAGACCAATGGAATATCAGTCTCCATGACCCTGCTACCAATTAATACCAGTTGCTCTGAAAGGGATCATATTAGGAGGTCCTGAATGGAGGAAGGAAATATAGAACAAAACTAAAAATTACAAAAAAGACCAGTTTTACTGGTCAGAGACTAGAGGAACCCAAGACTATGGCTGGTCATCACCCTTCAGGTCTTTACCTGAACTCACCCTGTGGTTCAATTTCCAGTCAAGCAGTATACATAGGAATGCTGTTGTTACATGCTGTCAAGACGGTTCCCACTCATAGCAACCCTGTGTAGGGTTTTCGAGGTGCAACTGGTAGGTTTGAACTTCCACTTTGCGGTTCAAATCAACCGGGCAGTCCAGTGTTTATCTCACAGTGCTATACCAAGACTCCAAGTAGACAGGTATAGAGGGGGAAAGCCGTTCAAGATCAAAAGGCAGCATTTAACTAAGGACAAAATTCAGAAGCGTTAGAAAAGAAGGTTGGATGGAAACAAAAATCACAGGGAGGAAGGAAGTGGGATAACTGATGTTAGATGGAGGGGATTGCAATCATTGAAATAACACTTAGTATTTTATTGACTGTACAACTGATGATCTGCTGTGTAAAGTTTCACTCAATTCACAATAAAAATTGTATTTAAAATAAAAAAGCCATCTGTTAGATTTCAATTAGTTACAAATGGCATATCCATAGGCAGTCTCTTGGGGAAACATCTGCTGTAGAAAGCACCACTCCTATATTTAGGAAGCACTTCCTGGAATAGTCCACAGCTGTCTCTAACAGAGAATCTTGCTGACATCTACTTTTAATTTCTCACCTAACACTTGGCCTCTAAAAACACAATCTTTCATAAATATAGAAAGTCTTCTGCCCAGTCATTCCCAATCATTAAGACAGCTCCTTAATTCTTTGAAATCTCTTCACTTTGGTTCTGCCACTCGACACTCTCTTCCAATAAAACTGTAACTTAACACATTATTAGACACACTCTATGTGTATAATCCTTAGAGAAGAAGGTTGTTCATGATTGGGAACTTCAAAGTTGTTTGATTCCCATCCAGCCCTCCTGTTCCCTCCCCACAATCTCTATAATGCCAATGACCAAGAAGTTCAACACCTCCTGAATTCAATCACCCAATAATATAGGGACAAAAGAAAGAAGACAGTGGCAAACAGATACTATGGCAAGCAGACAAAATGTCTGAGTCATTCTGATTTTACAGTCACGGGGGGGGGGGGGGGGGGATAAGAAACCAGTCTTCCTAACCAGCTGCTTAACCCAATGAACCATTAATGTTAGTTACTTATTTTGAACCAGAGATCTAACAGAAAGACCTCTGCAATTTTACAGATGAACTTTGCTCCATCTCCAAGAAAAACACAACTTTTAAGGACTTAGTTGATGTCTAAAAGTCATAATGTTTATCTTGAATTTACTGTTAATAAGTGCCATAGAGTCAATCCTAACTCATAGCGACCTATATATGTATATATATATATATATGTATATAGGACTTCTGAGTGGCTGGTAGATTTGAACCAACAACCTTGTGGTTAGCAGTCGTTAACTTATCCTACAGCACTACCCCTATCTTTAATTAACTAAAGACAACCAATTTGCTATGTAACTACAACGATCAAGCCTACCAGCAAGATTGTAATTAAATCTACAAAAGCCCTTTAACACCAAGGTCCTCCAGAAGTTTGAATTTCAAAAAAAATACATAAATTTATTATTTTGCATTACCTCTAACAAAGCACAAGCTGAGAAATTTAAATATTACCATTTCACAGATGTACCCAAAATATACCCAGGCTTATAAACATAGACATGTCTTTCTTGTACAATTGCAGGTCATTTGCATTATCAACCTAGTCCTTGTCTTGAGGCTGAAAATGGCAGATGTGTGAAGGGACAGAAGAGCACAATCCTACTCAGGTCACGAGCAAGGAGCCAAAGTTGAAGAACAGTAACAGTCTGGGTGTCAGCCACTGTATCATTCTGCATTAATGATAGTCCAAAAGATAGGAAAAGGAATGAATACTGAATTAGCTGAGCACATTCTATTCTCATAGAATTTTGTGTGACACTGTTTGTTGGAGAAGGTGTCATTCTTTTCTTCCATCCCCTTTTACAGAACAGAAAGTCTTCATAAAAGTGACTAGCGGCCTTTTCGCTTTTTCATTTTTCCTCCAGCCACCTTGTTCCTCACACCAATAGCACCCTCCGTATCATCATTGTCTCCAGCATCCTCTCGCGAGCGTTTCTTCTTCTCTCCATGTTCCCGTAACTCCTACAAGAAATCAGAAAGGATGAGACTGGAAATAAATTACTGTAACTTAGAGTAACACATTCTAGTCTCTCCTCAAGATCATAAAAGCTAACTTCCTAATACCTGTGCCATTAGCAAAGTAGTAGGACTCAACTTCCAATACACGAAGATACTAACATTGCTATTGTTAAGCACTGTCGGGTCCGTTCCAACTCAAAGAGACTCTGCATAGGGTTTCCAAGGAGCAAATGGTGGGTCTGAACCACCAACATTGAGGTTCAAACCAACCTTGCAGTCCAGTGCTTATCCTATAGTGCCACACATTAACAGTTATCAAAGACATGAAAATTACAATCAGCAGTCATTTTTGCCTACGAGACTAGCAAAGACTGAACATAATGGTTAATACCTAGCATTACCAAGGTGTGGAGTAATTCACATATACTGTCACTGATAGTATAAATTACAACTTTTAGGAGTAGA
>NW_006408604.1:11483496-11488118 GCF_000296735.1 Chrysochloris asiatica
CTATGAGTCAGAACCGACTCAATGGCACTTACAACAACATAGCAACAGTATATATAAAGAGTTGAAGCTTTGGAATCAAATTTGGCCTCAAGTTTTTACTTACCAACTGTATGACCTGAGCAAGTTAAGCACTTGACGATCAATCAAAAGTTGATGATTCAAATCCATCCAGAACACCTCAGGAGATAGGCCTGGTGATATGCATCTGAGGGTCACTGCTCTGAAAACCCATGGAGCAATTCTACTCTGCACATATGGCATCACCATGAGTTGGAACAACTCTACAACTGCCTTTCCAGGGCACAGCACAGCACAGTACCTAGAAAGAATATGGTAGACATTGAGAGGGAGGGAGAGACCAGAATAAAACAAAATAGGTCCAAGACTCTGTGAGGAAGAGAAAGTTCTTATTTCCACCTCACCAATGAGAACATTTAAGGCTTAGCTGTCACATAGCAACAGGGTCTTCAGACTAATGAATTTCCACCCTTCCACGCCCCACTTTGTTTGATTCCCCAAGATTCCTGCTCCCTCCAGCAGGAACAAGTTAACAGAGGGCTATGAGGAGGCAAAAGCTTCCCGAATATGAAGAGACATCAGGCCCGCACGCTGGAGATCATACCATCTCTATCTGAGCCCATCATCTGTCTTACACTTGGCACCAATCAACTCTAGGTGAGACTGTTTAGGAATGTTTCCCAGAGTTACGTATCTACAGTTATTTTTAGATGTCTTTTAGTGCATACCTGGGGCAGGTGAGGCATGAAAAAGAATGTGGGTGTGGGCAATTCTTGAGTCTGTAGTGCCAGGGTCTGGAGCTCTTGTCATTCCAGCTAAAGAAGGATGACTCACTCCCTGATTTGTTATCTGGCGTGAGGTTAGATTTCACTGTAAGGAGAAGGACATTAGAGTATCTTGTATATTCTGTAACTCTGTATTCAAATCTTCGGAATATACTTTTGTTGGTTTTCACAACTTGGATCCCTTCATTTTCTATAACCAATACCTGTAGTTCTTTTTGGTCTCCTTCCCAGAGCTTTGAGAGCTATCTCTAACTTGGACATGGTGATACACCTGCTAAGATGAAAGCTACCTGGAAAGCACGCTGGCTGACTGCTGGTAAGACATGTATCCCTAAGAAGCTAGCCATGGCTAATTGCTACTGTCACAACTGTAAAAGTAGAAGTTTTATAACAAAAAGGGGAGAGTAGTTAATCTTATAGTACAGGAACAGAGGACCCTATGACCATCAAGGGAGAAGAGCATGAGTGGAACGTGGGACCCAATTCAGAGAAGCAGCAACACCAGAAATGGAGGCAGAGATGAGGACATAAAGAGATAAGAGCAGCTGAGGACTCTAGACTCATGGAAAGAGAAAGACCGTGTGCTGGCAGTTAGGAGGCAGGCTTGCAGAATGTGCCCTTGGGTTGTTTAAATGATTATATATTCCTGAGTGTTTTTGTGCACATTCAAATAAAAAACAAACAAACAAAGGGAACAGAAGCATATACTGTTAAAGGATGATGTATGGAGGGGATTGTAATTATTACAATTAAAAGAAATATGATAGGACGAGTGCAAAACCCATGTTCTGCCATGTAAACTATCACTCAATTCACAGTAAAAGCTTTTTAAAAAATAAATAACTATGGCCTTTGTCATAAAATAAATAAAAAGCTAGCCACGTTCTAGGATATTCATCACATTTTTCAGACCGAAGGTAATCATTACCCCTGGCTATAACCAGGACCCTCTGCGCCCGTAAATGATTTCTGCAGGGCTCAGGGCTCACTGGAACTCAAGGCCTGCTTTAAGCCTATCTGAGGGAAGTCCTTTCACTGGGATCCTAGGATCCCTTCCTAGGGTTAGAGCCATGTTTGCCTCATTCTCGCTTTAAGCTCTATGCAAAGCTAGCTAATATCATGAAGTCACTTTTACTTCAACTGGATAGAGTGATTGCCTTTACGGTCCAGATGAGACATTAAGGGGGAAATTTCTCAGGGCCAACATATACTACTATTATAAGATAGTCCCTTTACTAAGTCCTAAAAATTAAGTTGATTTGATTGCAGGGGGTAGGTGTTTTGAAACTCTTAGTTTCTTAAATCAGCAAAGCAGGACTATGGAATTATACAAGCAGGGAACAGAAGAACGTTCAAAGACCTTGTTCTCCACTCCTAATTCTAGAGCCTTTGGTACCTTAGGCTGCAGTCAACTTATGTTCCATTTAAAGAAAATGTCATTCTAAATTTCTTCTATACTTCTACCCACCCTTCCAGTTCTGAAGAATTATCTCATTTTCTCTCCCTGTTTTCTTTAATTAATTGTACTCACCACTTCTCTTACAGAACATTGTTAAACCCCAAAGAACATAGTAGAGTACAGAAAAACACCTCAATAAGGGTTTCTGCAGGGCAGACACCAGAGTCTTGCCTTCAAGAAGATGGCACAAGGAACAGCTCTGATCAGTGGAACAAAAACCTCCCAGCCTTTTAGTCCCATTTGCTGATGGATCACATTCATTTCTTTCTAGGCTTCCTATCCTTCACAGTATAAGCTTTAAAATTCTGTTTAGGACTTTGGTTTAATGGTTTGAACTTACTAATATGTCTGAAGACACATTACTCATGTTTCTTCTATAGTGCCTTTAAGGTCGCTATGGGTCAGTACTGACTCGATGGCACTTAACAACAACCTAACCCTCTGTCATCAAGTCAATTGTGACTCATAGCAAAGCATCATTATGCTTTGCTATGAGTCACAATGCTTCAGAGACAAAAGCTAAGCATGGATCCAAAAACAGATGACCCTAGGACTATCAAGGGAGAGGTGCATGAGCGGAATGCAGGTCCTTATCCAGAGAAGCAGCGACACCAGAGATGGAGACAGAGATGAGGACACGGAGAGAGGGAGCAGCTGGGGACTCTGGATGCATGGGAAGAGAGGAACTGAGAGCTGGTGGCCAGGAGGCAGACTTGCAGAATGTGCCCTTCGGTGGTGTAAATTATTATATATTCCTGAGTGTTTGTTTAAAAAAAAAAGAGCTAAAATGAATAGAGAGAAATACTGTTAACTGATGGAACATGGAGGGGATTACTATCATTGTAATGAAACAAGATGCATGATTTGTTTATGATCTGCCTTGTAAACTTTCACTCAATTCACAATAAAAACATATAAAAAAAAAAAAGCTAAGCATGGAACAGTAGCTTTTAACCGTTTGGACCACCCCAAAAATATGCACATGCTTGAGGGGCTCCAAGATCTCTGTCTGTTTTAGAAAGTTAAAGACACTGCCTATTTTAGAAATTTCAGAAGCTCTTCAGGATAATGCCAGTCTCTTCTCCTGAACCACTCATACACAATTCACTGTGAGTCTGAACCAGCTCCACGACACATAGCACCACCACCATCCATTTGCACTTACCCATTGGCTGAGAGGCAGTTGCTATCCTAAGCCACCACAAGGAGTCCCACTAAGAAAAGTGTGGTGCTGTAGGATAAGCACTGGACTGCTAACAAGAGGATCAGTAGTTCAAACCCACCAGTCACTCCTCAGAAACCCTATACAGGGTAGCTCTGAGTTGGAACCAACTCAACGGTACTTAACAAGCCTCAGCGGAAGACACAAATCAGAATATCCACATGAAAATATGGCTCTATCACCAATTTGCCTCTTTTCTTCCACTTTGTTTCTCAGCCTTTCTTATTTCTTATTGCCTCTTGGCTCTCTAACTTGTTTTCCACTCAAATGACTCAAAGCAAGCAGCAATGAAACAGAGAGCACATTAAGCAAGAAAATTAGCCATGAGATGACACAGTCCACAAAGACAAAGTTCTACATCCTACTTTGGCGAGCAGCAACTAGGATCTTAAAAGCTCATGAGTGGGGAGAACAAACAAGATGGCAGATCAGGTCGAAGTGCTGTAAGGAGCTCCAACAACAACAACAACACAGAATACAGGACCAAGCAGGCTCAGGGGATGGTCCCAGAACTCTGAACCACATATAAAGGAATATTTAGAAGGTTGGAAGGCTTATAGCTAGGAGAATTTGTAGCAGAAGCAAAAAATCCATTGCTTTCTAATTGAAGACGCTGAGCTGCTCCAGGAGCCGCCATCTTGGGTGAGACCAAGAGGGGGAAGGATCAGAGCGGCCACAGACACCTGGCAGAACCACTGAGATAAAGGTGTGGACATTCTTTTCCTTTGGTAGCTGTTCATTAGTCCCTTGCTGTCTGCATACCTCCATTCTGGTGACTATAGGGGTGCCTGAGCTAGTGGGCACCCCAGCCCCACCCTCGGAGGGTTCTACTATGCATGCGCACAGATCTCCTCGAAATTTAAAGAGACCGTTTCCAATTAAAACCAAACGACCACAGCCGGCCCTGAACTGTTCATAACTAGAAAAAAAGGCCTGAACAAGGATTGTGGAGTGGGACAGGTAGACAAAAAAGGAAATAGGCCAAAAATTAAATCCTAAGTTACGTCACAACGACCAACAGTGGCATCTTGAAATTTCTTAAGAGAGTGAAAAGGGAAACCCATTTCCTGATCACATCTACCTGGAGGCAATCAGAAAGCATAAAAAATACCAAAATACATACCCATCTAAGTATTAA
>NW_006408604.1:11492093-11509965 GCF_000296735.1 Chrysochloris asiatica
AGAAGACAGTGGCAAACAGATACTATGGCAAGCAGACAAAATGTCTGAGTCATTCTGATTTTACAGTCACGGGGGGGGGGGGGGGGGGATAAGAAACCAGTCTTCCTAACCAGCTGCTTAACCCAATGAACCATTAATGTTAGTTACTTATTTTGAACCAGAGATCTAACAGAAAGACCTCTGCAATTTTACAGATGAACTTTGCTCCATCTCCAAGAAAAACACAACTTTTAAGGACTTAGTTGATGTCTAAAAGTCATAATGTTTATCTTGAATTTACTGTTAATAAGTGCCATAGAGTCAATCCTAACTCATAGCGACCTATATATGTATATATATATATATATGTATATAGGACTTCTGAGTGGCTGGTAGATTTGAACCAACAACCTTGTGGTTAGCAGTCGTTAACTTATCCTACAGCACTACCCCTATCTTTAATTAACTAAAGACAACCAATTTGCTATGTAACTACAACGATCAAGCCTACCAGCAAGATTGTAATTAAATCTACAAAAGCCCTTTAACACCAAGGTCCTCCAGAAGTTTGAATTTCAAAAAAAATACATAAATTTATTATTTTGCATTACCTCTAACAAAGCACAAGCTGAGAAATTTAAATATTACCATTTCACAGATGTACCCAAAATATACCCAGGCTTATAAACATAGACATGTCTTTCTTGTACAATTGCAGGTCATTTGCATTATCAACCTAGTCCTTGTCTTGAGGCTGAAAATGGCAGATGTGTGAAGGGACAGAAGAGCACAATCCTACTCAGGTCACGAGCAAGGAGCCAAAGTTGAAGAACAGTAACAGTCTGGGTGTCAGCCACTGTATCATTCTGCATTAATGATAGTCCAAAAGATAGGAAAAGGAATGAATACTGAATTAGCTGAGCACATTCTATTCTCATAGAATTTTGTGTGACACTGTTTGTTGGAGAAGGTGTCATTCTTTTCTTCCATCCCCTTTTACAGAACAGAAAGTCTTCATAAAGGTGACTAGCGGCCTTTTCGCTTTTTCATTTTTCCTCCAGCCACCTTGTTCCTCACACCAATAGCACCCTCCGTATCATCATTGTCTCCAGCATCCTCTCGCGAGCGTTTCTTCTTCTCTCCATGTTCCCGTAACTCCTACAAGAAATCAGAAAGGATGAGACTGGAAATAAATTACTGTAACTTAGAGTAACACATTCTAGTCTCTCCTCAAGATCATAAAAGCTAACTTCCTAATACCTGTGCCATTAGCAAAGTAGTAGGACTCAACTTCCAATACACGAAGATACTAACATTGCTATTGTTAAGCACTGTCGGGTCCGTTCCAACTCAAAGAGACTCTGCATAGGGTTTCCAAGGAGCAAATGGTGGGTCTGAACCACCAACATTGAGGTTCAAACCAACCTTGCAGTCCAGTGCTTATCCTATAGTGCCACACATTAACAGTTATCAAAGACATGAAAATTACAATCAGCAGTCATTTTTGCCTACGAGACTAGCAAAGACTGAACATAATGGTTAATACCTAGCATTACCAAGGTGTGGAGTAATTCACATATACTGTCACTGATAGTATAAATTACAACTTTTAGGAGTAGACATTAATTTGTCATTTTGTATAAATTCTAATTTTAACTGTGTAACAAGGAACACAGGTGGAGCAAATGGTTAAGCGCTCAGCTGCAAACTGAAAGGTTGCTGGTTCAAACCCAGACAATAGCTCCATGGGAGAAAGACCTGGCGATCTGATTTCAACAGCAAAGATTTGTTCTCAAGTGTCACTGAACTCATTTCAACTCACAACCAAGAAACCTCTGTAAGGTAGTTCTACTCTGTCACATGAGGTCTCTATGAGCTGAAATTCTCCTGACAGCACCCAACATCAACAAAACATATTCCTTGGCCCAACAATTCTACTTATAGGAATTGATTCTACAGTCAGATAAGCACACAAAGCTATATATGCTACGATGCTCAACACAGTACTAGCTCAAGATATGAAAATTGGAAAAACTAAATCTTTATCAGTGTAAATCATGCTACATATAATGAAATATTTTACAGACATTAAGCAATGATCACATGGATCTATTATTTGCTGAAATAGAAAAAATGTTAATTACATAATTAGATATAATCTAATTACGATTAAATGACTCCTGGTGTGGCACTGTAGGATCAACACTGGGCTTTGAACCACAGGTCAGCTGTTTAAACCCACCAGCTGCTCCTTGGAAATCCTATAAAGGGTCACTGAGTCGGAACTGAATGAATGACACTTAACACCAATTACAATTAAGGAAAGAAAACTAGCAAAATGCTATGAATGCTTCTTTCTGAGTAGTTTACATGTTATTTTCATTTATTTTAGTCCTGTATATATTTTGAGTTTTTCTCCAATACACGTGACATTTTTATTTAAAAAATACCAAAGAAGTACATTTTTATAAGTAAAAATTCCAAACAAAAACAAACCGCATCTTAGCTACTCATGGTATAAGCAAAATTCTCCATCTCTAAGACTAGAACTCTAAGTAACAAACAGCACACTTCCGGGGATTTTCCTTTAGAAACTGCTCACTACCACTATACTATATCACCACGAGTACTACTAACTGTACAGTTTGTACTAGCTTATCTGGTTCTCATAATCTTGTAAGCTACTTGTGATGTAGTAAATTATTTAATGTGTCTCTTTTAGCCTGAGTCTTGTAACTCCCACCAAATGACTCTTTTCCTTATGAGTCTGGATAAGGGAAGGTAGAAGATACCAAAATGACATAATCCAGCTGTAGACTACAATAATCAGAGTGATTGTAGTTGTAGAGCCATCTTAGAAGCAGGAGTGGAATGCACCCTCTAGACTCTGAGATCCTGAGCATTATCAACCCAGGGACAGAAATCTCTGAAAACAGAGAAGTGGCAGAAGAGCAGTAGAACCAAGAGTCAGAGCACAGACAGAGTGGTGGGCTTCCCAGCCCACAAAGCAAGTGAAGCTGACTGACTTGGGGCAGGATGCTTGCTTGCTGAGTAGGATGCCTCTAACGCACTTAATGGAGTGAGCTAGAATTCTTCACCCATGGAGCCTGCCTGTGGGCATGGCTGAGGAGAGGCTGTCCTGACTAGAACAACTGTGCCCTGAACACTTCTGATCACAAATTATAACCTGCTAACTTCCTTAACTGGAGTCCTGGTGTGGCACTGTGGGTTAATGCGGTAGACTGCAAAGTCGCTTTGCACCACAAGATCAGCGGTTCAAGCTCACCAGCGGCTCCTCGGAAACCCTATACAGGGTCACTATGGGTTAGAACCAAATCACCAGCACTTAGCAAAAACAAACAACTTCCCTATAACTGGGAGTATGGTGTGGTGTGTGGCCATTGCAATGAAACAACGAATCCCGCAGGAGTAGAGTGCTGTGGGAGGAAATGGGTACCATTTCTTGCAGTAGTCAAGGCAAGTATGATTCCTTCCAGTTGACACGTGAGGAAATGAAACTGAGAAGTTTCATACATTAATAGTTAGTTCACAGGTAGGTTCCATCTACCTCACATCCAATGGTTTCTTTACTACATGTGATACATGAACAGTGGCTAAGAATGTGAATAGTTTGGTCATAAGTTCAAATCTTGACTCAACCATTTACTTGTATAGTCTAAAGCAAATTACCTACCACCTTTATGCCATAGCTTCCTCACCTTAAGTACAGAATTAAATAATAAAATAACGAGCTGCTGAATTTATTATAAGGATTAATAAACTTATGTGGCACAGTTAACACCACCTGCACAGAAGTTGGTAAGAAAGCAAGTAACCTGCATACCATTCGGGCAAATCTTTGAGCTTCAGTCACACGTTCTGTCAGCATCATAACCTCTTCATCCTGCGTTGGAAAGACTGGAAGTTTCTTCCCAATTAAGTGCTCTATGCGCTGGAAGAGTTCTACATCATACCTGAGGAAGGAAAATTGGCATGGCTTTGGTTAACTGACCACGCTAATGCCTATCAGTCTCCAAACTATGTATTATATGATATGCTGGATATAAGGCACAGTTTCAAATAACATAGAACCTGCTTTTCCTTTTCTAAATACTGTTAAATGCAAATTATGTACATGGCCGAATAAAAGATCACTAGGCATATTCTTAACTCACAGAAAAACCATGGGTATGTAAAAATTGTTTTTCTTTTTTAAATCTGAAATCACTTTTCTAAAACTTCCTGAGTTGAGAGAACTGCTCTTTACTCTCTCAGCTGAAAGTAATAATAGCTACCACTTGTTGTGTTTCTATGTGGCCCACACTGTTCTAGTGCTTTTACATATATTATCTCCCATCTTCAACAAAATGCTGCTAGGTAGATATTATTATTTCTATTTTACTAATTATAAAAATGGGGATTAGAGAGGTTACATGAAAAGTACAGTAAGTGCCAAGACAAGCTCCAAGTCAATATGGCTCCAAAGTTTTGCTCTCTTCTCTACATCACTTCACCCCTAAAGGTGATCTACTTACTGTGTGACAAAGGTAATAGACTTTCCAGAGCGGCCAGCTCGAGCTGTTCTACCTACTCGATGGATGTAATCCTAAAACAAAAACAGTACATAAATTCAACTTGTAGGGAACAGACATTAAAAAAAAACCGATCTGCATAGTCTTACTGCAAGCCTCTAAAGTAAAAGGGGCTCGGGCTAGAAGAGGGAGAAACAAACAGGGCAATTTGTTAAGATTAATCTATCTATCTCCTCTTTTTCATTCTTCAGACAGCACAAGATTGACTTGACCCAATTTCTCCCTTTCTTTTATACAAAGATAAATCTATAAAGCAGAGCCAAATGTTAGAAGCAACACGAATAAAGAAAAAGAGCCCTGCATCTAGAAAGAGACCCATGCTGGAGCTCTGGGTTTACTAGCTAGCATCTACAAGATTACGTACAAATTACACAGCGTCTCTGAACCTTGGTATAAAACAAGGGTAGAAACACATGCCCTAACTCTCACAGCTATTATGAAACCAAACGAGACAGCACTTTGTCTACAGAAGTTAAATAAAAGCCAGGAGAGCCATCAACTGTTCTCAACCAGTTGTTGCCATCTAGTGGATGGAACACATGGATGCCACTAACCATCCCAGAAACACAGGACAGCCCCCACAACAAAGACATACTGGTCCAAATGTCAATAGTGCTAGAGCTGAGAAACCCTCAGCTACATACACCACGAGCAGTCATTTCTGAAGACGACACAGCTCAGCATATGCTGCATCTGCTCCTTCTGATTATGAACAGCTAATAATTCCTGGTAATCTTCATTCACATTTATTAACGATAAATTAACATAGGCAAATGCAAGATGAAAAGGATGGATACATTGAAAGCGGTTTCATAGCTTGATATTATACTAATCAAGGACAGAAAAAGCCTAAATTGTACCTAAAGAAACACAGAAAACATTATACTATGTGTGGGACTAGGAAGTCAAAACATTACACTGTGTGTGCCTGGTAGCATACAAGAATTACAAGCTGGGCTGCAAACCACAAGGTCAACAGTTTGAACCTACCAGTCACTCCTCGGGAGAAAGATGAGGCTTGGAAATCCTATACAGGGTGTCTCTATGAGTTGGAACCAACTCGGTACACACCACCACCACAAGGTAGTCAAGTCAACAGCAGGACTCACCTTGGAATGGGTAGGAATGTCAAAGTTGACTACTACATCCACATGAGGAATATCTAGACCTCGGCTTGCAACATCAGTGGCTAGAAGAATGGAACGAGCTTTAGCCTTGAATTTGTTAAGTGATCCTAAGCGCTTGGTCTGAGATGATGAAAAAGAAAAAACGATTACAACAATAATGGATATTTTCCCCCACTAAGACCGAGGCTTCATAAGTCAAGCAGAAATGTGAAAACAATAAAAACTAGTGCACACAGACTAGAAGACAATTATGTGCAATGCGGACTATTTAGCATCCTAGAAAAATAAATGGGAAGTAACTTATTAAATTCTTTAAAGCCTGAGAATCATCATCACCCTAAGACTGAATAAATCAACTCAATAACCCCCAAACAAAATAGCTCCCTATGCTGCTGTTGTTGAGTGCCTGTGAGTTGATTCCAACTCACAGCAACCCTATATAGGGTTCCTGGGAAGTGGCTGCTGATGGGTTTGAACTACAGGTCTTACGGTTCGCAAAACAGTGCTTATATTCTAATTTTTTTACTATCCTGAAAGGAGAAAGTAAGCATCCATTTACCCAGAGCAACACTTCAAAGCACCTAAAATTAGAATATGGCACAGGTATTAATGCCATGTGTCTTGACTATGTAAATCACTGCTATAAGGTTTCCCTTTACCATGCCACCAGTTCATAGCTACCAAGGCCAAAGTATCCTTACCTGGCTCATTTGCCCATGGAGGGGAATGGCAGTGAATCCAAGATTTCGGAGTAGCAAAGCTGTTCTCTGAGTATTGTTACAGGTGCTGCAGAATATCATAAAGGAGTTTCCAGCCAATTCATTTAGAATGTAAACCAGGTATGTATCCTACGTTACAAATCCAAAACAACATATGTAATTGAATCTGAAAAAACAGGGTTTCAGATCTAGGCACATGAAGTAAAAGACTAAGCCGGTATTTGATTCTCAATTATCCTGACCCTCTGCTGCTAGCTCAACATTTCTCAGCCCAAATTATTTTCTCTGTGAGCCATGCATTCCATATACAGCCTGATGTCAAGCACAGAATGTGTACTCAGCTACCAGGAAGCACCTTTAAATCAACACAACTAAGGTCCCTCTTCCTACAAGAAAACTGTAGGCCACATAATAATCAAAACAAAAGAAATACTACTTAAAGGATGTGGTTAAGAAAAATAGTCTAGCATTACATCATGACTTTATTATTGTGGTTTAATATAGTGTGAATTCCCAGAATGCTTGGCTTATCAGTAATAAACTTAAGCACAGTATACACTCCAAGGCAAACAGACGGGACTCCAGTCTGTACCACAGCTCTTAGCTAACAAGATACATTCTCAGATGCTTTGAGAAGGTAGGAATGGTCAAAGTAAATACTTTACCTTGAATTTAGAGGGAATAAAAAGATAGTATTGCTGTAATTTCTCAACTGTCTGGTATTTTGAGGAAACCGCACATTTTACAGGATTCTTCAGAGCTGCTCGCTGAAGTTTTTGCACCTGATGAAAGAAAACCTAGAATAGTACACAGATTCCTAAATGCTCTTTCTATTTTTAATCACTTGTTGTTATTTATTGGTGTTACGTATCAATTCTCATAAAGGAGAAAACATGAATTCCAGTCAATTTCACCTTCTTAGTCATGGTAGCAGAGAAGAGAAATGTTTTCCGGTCTCGTGGAATCACTTTGAGGATCTTATCAACCTAAGTTGCAAAGAGGAGAAAAGAAACGTTTAGAATAGAAACCTGCAATTCTTCTAGACACTGAAAGAGACAGAATAATAAACTGTATCACTATTGGGACATACCCACTGGCACTGAGTCTATCCTAAATCACAGTGACCCTACGGGTATAAATCTTTCCAGGAACAGACAGACTCATCTTTCTCCATGGAGCAGCTGGTGGGTTTGGAATAAGCAATCAAATGCTTATCCTACAGTACCACCAACGCTCCTTTATGGGAACATGGGCCTCCAAAAATTCAATCCAGCTGAACTAAAATTTATTGGAAAAAAGGCAATAAAAATGGTAAATACCAATAAACAATATCAGACAAAACAGAAAAGATTGAAATTGCCAAGGATTTCATTAACTGGACCCACAATCAATGTTCATGGAAAAAGCAATCAAGAAATCAAACAACATATTACATTGGGCCAATCAGCTACAAAAGACTTCTTTAAAATATTAAAGAGCGAGTAGTGGCCTTGTTCTCTGCCTTGCTCCTTTTTCTGTGCTGATGCTTCCCAACTCTCGCCAGCCCTGGGTCCACTGCCCCCTTGGGCTGGAACAGAATGCCTCCAATTAAGTTGCAGAGTTCTGATGGAGAGATATTTCAAGTTGATATGGAAATTGCCAAACAATCTGTGACTATCAAGACCATGTTGGAAGATTTGGGAATGGATGATGAAGGAGATGATGACCCAGTTCCTCTACCAAATATTAACGCAGCAATATTAAAAAAGGTCATTCAGTGGGGCACCCATCACAAGGATGACCCTCCTCCTCCTGAGGATGATGAGAACAAAGAAAAGAGAACAGACGACATCCCTGTTTGGGACCAAGAATTTCTGAAAGTTGACCAGGGAACACTTTTTAAACTTATTCTGGCTGCAAACTACTTAGATATCAAAGGTTTGCTTGATGTTACTTGCAAGACTGTTGCCAATATGATCAAGGGGAAAACTCCTGAAGAGATTCGTAAAACCTTCAGTATCAAAAACGACTTTACTGAAGAGGAGGAAGCCCAGGCACACAAAGAGAACCAGTGGTGTGAAGAGAAGTAAAATGTTGTGCCTGACACTGTAACACTGTAAGGATTATTCCAAATACTAGTTGCACTGCTCTGTTTATAACTGTTAATATTAGACAAAGAGGAGACAAATGTAGCAGCAAATCAATTGTATTGGCAGAATATTGTCTTCATTGCACGTGTAGTACAGATTATAGAACCTAGAGCTGAGTTTTTCCTAGTGTGATCAAAAGTTGTTTTTTCTTTGCTCTGAATAAAACTGAACTGTCGGTTCTCTATAAAAATATATATATACATATATATTTAAGAGCAAAGATGTCACTTTGGGGACTAAGGTGAACCTAAGCCAAGCCAAAGTATTTTCAACTGCTTCATATACATGTGAGAGTTAAGACAATGAACAAGACCAGAGAAGAGCTGACACCTTTGATTTATGGTCCTTACAAAGAATATTGAATATACCAGGGAACCGACTCCACGGCACGTAATAACAATAACCAGAAGAACAAGGAGCTCTGGTAGCGTATTGCTTACGAGTCGGGCTGCTAACTTCAAGGCCAGCAGTTCAAAACTACCAGCAGTTGCATGGGAGAAAGATGAGGCTTTCTGCTCCTGTAAAGATTCACAGCCTCCGAAACCCTATGCAGGGTCTTGATGATTCCAAACCGACTCCATGGCACATAACCAACCCACGAACCAGAAGAACAAACAAATCTCTCTTGGCAGTAGTACAGCTGGAATGCTCCTTAGAAGCCAGAATAGCGAGACTTTGTCTCACACACTTTATACATGTTCTCAGAAGGAACCAGTCCCTGGAGAATGACATCATGCCTGGTAGAGGGTCACCAAAAAAAGAGGAAGACCCCCCCCAACAAGCTGGACTGACACAAGTGGCTGCAACAACAGACTTAATCATAGCAATGATGGTGAGGATGGCACACGGCAGGGCAGTGTTGCATTCTGTTGCACATAGGACTAGTGTTTATGAGTAGGAACCTATTCAACAGCACCTAACAACATCATACCAGATGCTCTGTTACAAAAAAAAAAGTTCCATCCAGAAAAAAGAACTATTTGAATAGGTAGATTAAAGTTCATCTAAGAAAAAAGGCAAGAATAAGTATTACTGAACAAATTAATATTTAGGCTATGATGACTGGGTCACCAAAGAAAATAAGAACATTTCAAGATGCAAATTGAAAAGAAAATCTGTTCATGATATCTCTCAATCTCTGAAGTGTAGAAGTTTTGTCAGGCTATATTCTATAGAAGCACAATGTGAAGGGCATTAAGAGTAAGAGAAAACAAACAAACAAAAAAAAAAACCAAAATGAGTAAGAGGAAACAGCAGGGATGTTTAAATCAACTGATACTAATACAGTAGTTCTATGAATATTATATTACTATAATAGAGATTTATTCAACAATTAATCAAATGTTGAAACAGGAAGAGGAAAGAAATTAAGAGCTCACCTCTGTCTCAAAATCCATATTCAATATTCGGTCTGCTTCATCCATAACCAAGTATTTGAGAGCTCGTAAGTTAAAACCTTTCGTATTTTCCAAATGGTCAATCAGTCGGCCAGGAGTTGCTACCAAGAAAGATTTAGAAGAAAAAACAATGCTTAAGAACAAAGGCAAAAAGAAAAAAGTACTTACTCCATAAAAAAAAAAAAAAAATTTTTTAAGCAGTTACCAAAATCCGTTCCTTTAAATCATTACACACAAATTAAGTTATATACAATGTTGATAGAGTTCCTCTGATTCATCGTGGCCAACATGTCAATTACCTTTGTCACTTACTCACCTATCACTATATGTGGTTTTTTCGCCAGGGCCAAAGATTGGGACATTGAATCAATTCCACCTACAATCACAGCTAACAGAAATAAAAATAACATAAAATAGAGATGCTATACATAGACTTAACATTTGTTCTTCCCTCAGAATTAAAACTAACCCCAAAGCTAAAACATCAAACCAGCTCTTTAGGAACTTCTAATAATACATTCTACCCACGCTCTAGGGCTGATTTCCTCACACTTACCACTTTGTACTCCAATAGAAGACCCCAGAGCTTCAAACTGCTCTGAGATCTGAAAGGCCAACTCCCGAGTAGGGGTGAGAACTAGGGCAAACAAGCGTTGAGGTGTCTCAAGTAGGGCATTCAGAATGGGCAAAGCAAAGGCCCCCGTTTTTCCAGAACCTGTTTCTGCCAGCCCAATGATATCACGACCTATAGAAGAAAAAGAAAACACCTAATACCAAAGAAATTCTACTTATTTCCACATTCTCTACAATGATACAATGCTGGCACAAGTAGACACTGAAAATATTTGATGAATTGGGGATTAGAAAGTACAGGTGCTTAAGCTACTTGAGTCATAGCAGTGAACAATGTCTACTGCTAATAGATCAGCTATGCCCAGCTTTTAATTTGTATTCTTTTGTGTTTTGTTTTTATAAAACGATTCTCCACAGAACAGCTGTTTGTGAAACTGTTAAAATTTTCTAAATCACCTCCTTTTTTCTCAAAACCCCTAGGCAGTTTCAATGTTAGTATCTGTGTGGAATCCACTAGAATGCATAGTCTCTATGACAGCCCAATCATTTTGTCATATAAGGGGGCTTCCAACATGAAAAAAAAATGGAATTAAAAGTAAAAAACTCTTCCACAAACTTTTTGAAGTCCTCTCGTACCCGTCTAACACACTGCCAGAACCTAACACCTAACTAACACCAGTGTTTGGTAAATGATGACCATTCAATGAACTGAAATTCCTAGAGAACACTAAGAGAGCTCTTAGATGGAAACAAACTTACTAATGAAACAGATGGGAAGGAAATCATCCTCCATATTAAAATTATATGCTCATTAGTATAAGAAAGCCAAAAATCATTGTTAAACTATTTGAATCATCTGCTTAGGTCCAGAATCTAGATACAAATGAAGCATTTGTAAACTACTCATCAGAATGAGACAAGCCCAAGAATAAGAAGAGTGAGTGATCATTTCAATCCAATTACTCAATTCTTACTAATTGTTCATTAATCCCTACTTTTCTGTGCATGAAATATTAACTTTAGACTGAGTATTTTAGAACAATTTTAGAATTATTTCCACCACCTAATGTTGATTCTGGGAGCACAGTGGCTCTGTAGGATAAGCACTGGGCTGTGAACCACAAGGTCAGCGGTTTGAGCCCTTTGGCGAAAGCTACGGCTTTCCACTCCCATAAAGATTTTTTTAAAGCCTTGGAAACCCTATAAGGGTTGCTATGAGTGTGAAGCAACTCAGTGACACTTAACAACAGCAACAATGTTGATTCCTTCTTGCCACCACTTCTGTAGGCTCAGTGGGGAAAAGTAAAAAAAAGTTCCAATTCTATTTTATTTTACTACTTGAAAGTCACCCTGGTTCTGCTGATGCGTCTTTCCCACCAATGACCTTTATACAGCCAGCTCTGGTAGCGTAGCGGTTATGAATCGGGCTGAGAACTATAAAGATTTACAGCCTCGGAAACCCTGTTCAGGGTCACTATGGGTCGGAACCGACTCGACAGCACTTAACAACATCCTCCTACCTTCTATACACAAGTTGAAAATGTTCACTAGTCCCTCCTTGAAACACTCTCCCTTCTCTAATTTGTGTGCAAACTACACTCTCATGATATTCACCCCTCTTGGAAGAAGTGCAGCCAAAATGCTCCTTAGAAGTGAGGATGATGAGACTTTGTCTCACACACTTTAGACATGTTATCATGAGAGACCAGTTCCTGGAAAAGGAGAGCATGCTTGGTTAAGAGGGTCAACAAAAAAAACTAAGACCCCCCAAGGAGATGGATAGACACAGTGGCTGCAATAGGATTCCAACATGACAAACTATCTGAGACTGGCACAAGACTGGTCAGTATTTTGTTCTGTTGTGCATAGGGTTACTATCAGTTAAAATCAACTCAGCAACACCAAACAACACTGGCCCTCCAGTTTCTTCTGTCATCCCCCATCATTCATTTGCACATTTCAGCTATAACTTCCCTTTGGATACGGCTATCTAAACTGTCCAGGTCTGACCTCTCAATCAAGCTTGATTACAATCACACATCAACTCAATCCCAATACCTGAAATCAATCACTTCCAATTAAACACATCTTCCCCGGAATTATTTTTCCTGTATTCCATTTTTATATCAAAGGTACACCAATGGTAAATATGTTGTTGTTGTTATTAAGTGCCGTCGAGTCGGTTCTGATCCATAGCGACCCTGAACAAGGTTTCCGAGGCTGTAAATCTTTACGGGAGCAGAAAGCCTCATCTTTATACAGGTTGGAAATTTTGCAATAATTTTAGATTTCCCCCTTACTTAACTAGTTGCAAAATCCTATTGATTCTTTTTCTCTCATTTTCTCTTTTTAATTCTATCACTACCTATGGAGTCCATGTAGAATAAGCACTGGATCCAAAGGTTGGTTTGAACCATAAGGTTGATAGTGTAAACCCACCAGTCGCTTCTCCAAACTCAGAAGCCCTACACAAGGTCACTATGAATCAGAACCAATTCGATGGCACTTAACAACAGAAACATATCATTACCTCGGGAGCACGGGTGGCTCTGTAAGATAAACAGTTCAAACCAACCAGCTACTCTGTGGAATAAAGATAAGGCTTTCTGCTCCCATAACAATTCAGTCTCAGGAATCATATATGGGGTTTCTATAACTCGGAACCAACTCAACGACACCTAACAACAACATCAGCACTATGTTAGGAATCCTGGTGGCACAGTAGGCTAAGCCACTGGGCTGCTAACAGAAATGTTGGTGGTTCAAATCTACCAGCCAATCCATGGGAGAAAAGATGAGGCTGTCTGCTTCCTTAAAGATTTACATCCTCGGAAACCCTTGGGATCAGTTCTATTCTGTCCTCTGGGGTCACCATAAGCTGGAATCAACTCAACAGCAGTGGGTGCTACCTTATCACAGCATGACAAATTGACACGTAGTGGTGCTGATGCTGGAAACTACACCCCCAGTATTTCAAATACACAAGGTCACCCATGGTAGGCAGGTTTCAAATACACAAGGTCACCCATGGTAGGCAGGTTTCAATGGACAGAATAGGAAAAAAGACCCAATGATCTACTCCCAAATATTTGTCAGTGAAAACCCTAAAATCACAACAAAACATTATCTGACATAGTGCTGGAAGAGGAGTCCTTTCGTTGGAAGACACTCAAAACAGAGGGGCCACAATGGACTTGGGCATACCAACAATCATGAAAACGGTCAATATCCAAGTCAATATTTCATTCAGTTATACGGCTCAACAGCAACTAAAAACCACCACCACTGCCCTACTCAGTGACGGACAAAATCACTGCAGTAATCTCTTAATTGGTCTTCCTGCCTCCAGTCGCTCATCTTTAAACCACCTCACATAGCTATGAAACTAACCTTCCAAGCTTCAACTCTCAAGACTTGGTTCTGCTAAAAGATCCAAAGGAGCTCTACTACCTATGGAACAAACACCAAAATTCCTTTCCCAAGGTCTTCATACTTTGACACCAATCATCGTATTAAACTTTTCCACCACTCTAGGTTAAGTATTTGCAGCTCTCCATACATGCCCAGGTTTTCCAGCCTCCTTGGCTTTTTTCATGTGGTTTCCTATGCCTCCACCCCTCCCACCATATCTGAAAGTGCAAATTCTATGAAGTCTTCAAGATTTAGCTCAAATGTCTTCCCAACCGCCCTAGCCAAAAATTAAAAGAAATGAATCTTCTCTAATCCACTTCAACCTTTTCTACTCCCTCAGCACTCTGAGTATAACTTCCTTATGTCCCTGTTTATTTTGTAATAAATTTGTAGTTATCAACTTACTAGACTGTAAGCTCTGGGAGAGGGCAGAATCTTACCCCGCAGTGCTTTACACTGACATCAAACACTCAGTTACCATATAGAGAAGAGACAAACATAAACACAAATAACCCAAATCCCTTTCCACATGACATTCTTCAAAGCATTAAAGCCAATTGTCATACCCTACCCTGGTGTGGCGTGGGCTGCCAAAAGAATCAACAGATCTGTGTTGAAAGAAGTGCAGCCAGAGTGCTCCCTGGAGACCAGGATGACCAAGCTTCATCTCTCATACTCAGACATACTGTCAGGAGGGAGCAGTCGCTGGAGAAGGTATCATGTTTGATAAGGTGGCGAGTCAGAGAAAAAGAGGAAGACCCCCAACAAGATGGACTGGCAAAGTGGCAGCATCAATGGACTCAAGCAAGTCAACAATTGTGAGGTTGGCCCAGGGCTGGGCAGTGTTTCGTTCTGTTGTGCATAGGGTTGCTATGAGTTGGTACCAACTCAATGGCACCTAACAACAACAAACCTGGTGTGGCACTGTAGGATAAACATTGGACTGCTAACCACAAGACCAGAAGAGCTGTGGGATGACATCAAGAATACCATAAAGGAAGAAAGCAAAAGTTCATTAAACAAACAAGAAAGAAAGAAGAGACTACAACAGATGCCAAAAGAGACCCAGTCAGTAATTTGCTCTCCAGTGTAAAACACGATAAAATCAATGTTAGAAATTAGAAAGTAAAAGAGTTGAAGACAAAGTCAAGTATCATAACGAATCATGCAAAGACCTGGAGCTAGAAAACCAAAAGGGAAGAATATGCTCAACATTTCTCAAGCCGAAAGAACTGAAGAAAAAAAAAAAAATTCAAGCTTTGACTTGCAATACTGAAGATAGTCTATGGGGAGTGTGGATAAGCTTCATAGGATAAGCACTGTATTGAGAAACACAAGGTCAGTGGTTCAAGCAGCTCTGTGGGAAAAAGATGAGGCTTTCTACTCCCACAAAGATTTGAAATCTCATGAGTTGAAACAGACTCAACAACACTGAACAACAAGAGTAACTACAAAGTCAGTAGTCCAATGCACTCAGTTCTTTTAACCATTTGTGATTAGTCCACACTCATTGTTTCTCAGTTGGTCCCTGAAAAGCATGGATCCCAGACCTAAGAATGGTATTCTAGGTATGTCCCAATCAATGAAAAGAGCACTATTCTGGCTCTAGAGCTAGTCTAGTTCTTAGCCTGGGACTCATGGGAGAGGAAATCTAAGAAGAGGAATGGATTTTGGTGGGGCAGGGGGTCTTGAATTCTCTGAAACTATATAAAATATTTGTGATTTTTTTTTTCCCTAGGGAGATCATTTATTTTATGGTCAAAGGAATAATGGACCCAAAAATATCAGTCTCCTCTTATAGCAACGCACTGAAGATTAACTACCACCCACCCTCATCCTATAAAGTTGATGTTTTGAGAAATCTAAGAGTAGGACTTTACCTCTACTATTAAAGTCCCTCCTGCTATTTTCAGTCCCACTAAGTCTTGATATAGTCCTGTAGGATAAGCACTAGACTGCTAACCACAAGGTCAGCAGTTCAAACCTACCAGCTCCTCGGAAACCCTATACAGGGTCATTATGAGCAGAGAAACTGACTTGAGGTCACTTAACAACAATAGTTATCAGCCTGGTGTGGCACTGCAGGACAAGCACTGGACTACTAACCACAAGGTCAGAGGTTCAAAGTCACCAGCCACTCCTCGAAAACCATACAGAGAGTCACCACATCAACACCAACTCGACAGCACTCAACAGCAACAGCTATCCATCAGCATTTCAACTATTCTTCCACACATGACAAACATGCTTCACAGCAAAACCTCTTAACTCCTATTACACCAATACTTTGCTGTTGTTGTTAAAGGCTGTCGAATCTATATATAAGGATGCTTCAAAAAGTTTATAGAAATTTATCTTTTCATCCCATATTCCCACAGACTTTCTAAAGTTGCCTAATATATGTTCTGTGCACCTTTATAAAAGTCTGCACTTAGTGATTCATAATTTCTAACAAGTCTTTTGTTTGGTATTATTGTTGTTGTTAAGTGCCGTCGAGTCAGTTCAGATCTATAGCAACCCTGTAGTGTATCCGAGGAACAGCTAGTGAGCTTGAACTGACAACCTTGCTGTTCACACTGACTGTGCAGTCCAGCGCATTAACACACAGAGCCACACCAGAACTCCAGTTTCTTGTTTACGGTACTTTAATCCAGTGCTTCCTTAAAGTCAATAATAAATCTCTCAATTAGAAAGAAAGTAGGCTCAATGAAACGAGATAAAAACTGATTTAATCTCTTTCAGATGCCAATTAGCCACAATGTTTTTATCTTTAGTGAATGTACTCTTTGTTGTTGTTGTTGTTGTATGTGTCAGTTCTTAGTGAATACACTCTTAGTTCACTTTAATTATGTAAGCAATAGCTCTCAAAAACGCTAAGTATTTAATGAGGTCTTGTTGTTGTTGTTAAGTGTCGTCCAAGTCTGTTCCCACTCAGGGAGACCCTGTATAGGGTTTCCCAGAGGAAGCTGGTGAGTTTGAACTGCCATAGTCCAGCACATTAACCTGCAGCTCCACACCAGGACTCCACATATTTAGTTTCAACCCACCTTGTATGGCCAAAGGAATAGCCTCAATCTGGATCTTCGTGGGCTTTGCCCATCCCAACTGGTCACAGGCTTCACACAGCACATCTGTCACACCCTTAGGATGCAAAAAAAACACAACTTAGCAAAGAACAGCATACACGCCCCATCTCCTTCCTACTAAATTTTAAAGACTGTGCCACTTGTATATCCCTTCCCATTTGATTCAGTTATTTATTGTGCACCTTCTTGAACTTACTCTAGGGAGGGTGGTTCGAGACCCCTAATATTTTCTACTTACCAAGGGAAATGCCAAGAGTTTTACCTGCCTTATCTCAATTTATCCTCGCAACAATTCTGTGAGAGAAGTACTCATTATTATCCCCAATTTTCAAATTGAGGCACATCTAGGTACCGTAACTTCCCTGTAGTATGTGATTATCAGGATTCATAGTTTACCTGATTCCAAAGCCCAAGTTCTCAAAATAATAGTATGATATCTTAGAGAAATGCAAACGTCGCCACACCTAAGTGACAAATGGGGACTCCCTGGATCTCAGGACTGAGGCAAAGGGTGCCCGTCCGAAATCGAGTTTCTGAAATTCTAAAGCCAGCTTAGGCCCTGGCTTCTTTCGTGCGTCGCCGAACAGTATCTAATGCAGCCAGACTATGTCTACGTCTGGTGAAGAAAAAAGATATTGTCATCCATTCTCACCAGGTCTTTAAATGTTTTAGATTCCTCCTCTTCTACCACCGACTGGGGAGCTTCAGCCGGAGAATCGTGCTCCGTGGACGCCGCCATTTCGTTCACCGGCCCCGGAAATGGGTCGGCTGCGCGCGGGATTCCGGGAAATGTAGTTTTAGTTCTCACCAGGAGTTGTTTCCTAGACGCCCCCTGCAGGTTTGTTGGGGTTTGCACTAG
>NW_006408604.1:11510276-11517021 GCF_000296735.1 Chrysochloris asiatica
AGAGACGAAGTTTGGCCATCCTGGCCTCCAAGGAGCACTCTGGCTGCACTTCTTCCAACACAGATCTGTTGGTTCTTTTGGCAGCCCATGGCACTTCCAATATTCTCCTCCAACACCATAAACCAAATGCATCAATTATTCTATGGTCTTCCTTATTCGCTGTCTAGCTTTTGCATACATATGAGGTTATTGAAAATGCCATAGCTTGGGTCAGCCGCACCTTAGTCTTCAAGCTGATATATTTGCTTTTCAACACTTAAAACTGCCTCTTGGTATGTACAGATCCCTCATGAGCACAATTAAGTGTTCCAGAATACTCATACTTCGCAATGTTATTCATAGCTTATCATGATCCACACAATCAAAAGCCTTTGCATCTTTATGGTATTCTCTGCTTTCAGCCAGGATCCATCAGATTCCATGTCCTCTTCTGAATCTAGCTTGAACCTCTAGAAGTTCTGTCAATGTATGCTTACTTCTGTGTTACCTTTAGTAAAACTTTACTCACATGGAATATCAAAGATATTGTCTGATGATGTCTGCATTCCATTGGGTTATCTCTCTTTGGAATGGGCACAAATACAGATCTCTTCCCATCAGACGGCCAGATAGTTGTCTTCCAAATTTCTTGGCAGAGATGAGTGACTGCTTCCTGTGTTGCCTCACTTTCTTGAAAGATTTTAATTTTTTATCCCATCAATTCCTAAAGCCTCATTCTTTGCCGATTCCTTCAATGCACCTTGGACTTCTTCCTTCAGTATCATGGGCTCTTAATCATATGCTACTTCTTGAAATGGTTGAACATCAACCATTTCCTTTTGGTACAGTGACTCTGTGTATTCTTTCCATCTTCTTTTGATACTTTCTGCATCACTCAATAATTTGCCCAGCGAATCCTTCAATAACAAAGTTGAGGCTTGTGTTTTTTTCTTCAGTTCCCCCAGCTTGAGAAATGCTGAGTGTGTTCTTCCCTTTTGGTTTTCTGACTCCAGATCTTGGCACATTTTGTTGTAATATTTGACTTTGCCTTCTCGAGCTGGCCTTTGAAATTTTCAGTTCAGCTCTTGTATTTCCTCATTTCTTCCATTTGCTTTAGCATCTCTACACTGGAGAGCAAGTTTCAGTGTCTCTTCTGACATCCATTTTGGCGGCTTTGTAGAAATGTGAAAATGAGGATAAATATAACAGTAGGGGTCTCCTGGTATGGCACTGTTGAATTAACACTGGACTGTGAGCCATAAGGTCTGCGGTTCAAGCCCACCAGCTGCTCCTCCGAAACCTTATACAGAAGGTCTCGATGAGTCAAAACCTCCATGCCTTGAGGGCACTTAACAACAACATAACAGTAGGGGCTTGTGGAACTGAATCATGTGTCGATGGACTTGTTGACCAGGGCCTCCAATCTGTCCTTTAAGTCCCATTTTTAAAGTCTTTCCTACTTTTCAAGGAGCCCTGATGGTGCTGTAGGATAAACACTGGACTGCTAACTGAAGGTTGATGCTTCAAACCCACCAGTCTGTAAAGATGTACAGCTTTAGAAGTCCTATACAAGGTCACTGTGAGTTGGAATCTACTTGAATGCAATGAGTTGGGTGTTTCTACTTCTGCGATTCATTATGTTCCCAGCTTTAGTAACCATACAATTTTGAATGGATTGATATAATTTTGTTGTTGTTGTCATTCACTTGATTCCAACTGATTGCAACTGTATATATGTAGAGTAGAACTTGCTCCACTTCAAGGCTGTGACCAGAGAAACCAAATCACCAAGCTTGTTTCCCCAGGCACCTCTAAGGAGCTCGAACTGGCAACCTTTCCACCAGTAGTTGAGTATTTAATGTTTGCAATACTCATGGACTCCATTGATATCATAGTAGTGGAGGTGGAGATTGTGTGCTGTCGAGTCAATGCTGATATCATAGTACTATTTATTGTAATTATTACTTCATTTATTTAATAATATTTATTAAAAGGATAGGACTATGCTAGATGCACCGTGACAAGACAGTGCCCCCACCACCCCGTCCTTGGGGAGGAGTCAGGCAGTAAATAATTAATGACAAATAATTTTAAATTATGAAAAATACTATGATTTAACAAACAGAAACAAATAGACAAGAGTGTACTTTGCACAAATGGGGTCAACATGAGTGAGAATTGACTTGATGACAACTACCAACAATAACAAACATGGGAAGGGTAGGCTGATGGGATAACGTCAACATTGGGAAGGCCTCTCTCTCTAAGGCAGTGATTGTGGGCTGAGACCTCACTGATGAGCAGGAGAAAGACCTTTCAAGAGCCCAGGGGACAATTCTGCCCCCATAAAGATTTACAGATGTGGAAATCCTATACAGGGTTGCTAAGAGTCAGAACCAACTGAATGACATCTAACAACAACAACAAGGAAACAGGGCAAGTGCAGAGATCCTGAGGGAGTATAGCCTCTGAGAGCATTGTGGACAGCAAGTTGCCACTATTGTTGTTATGCACAACAGAACAAAACATTGCCCAGTCCTTCCTGTACCATCCTCACAATTGCTGCTATGCTTGAGCCCATTGCTGCTGCCACTGTGCCAATCTATCTCAGTGGGGATCTTCCTCCTTTTTTCTGACCCCTCACTTTACCTAGAATGATGTCCTTCTCCAGGGACTGATCCCTCCTGATAACATGTCTGAAGTATGAGAGACGAAGTCTGATCATCTTGGCTTCTAAGGAGCATTCTGGTTGTACTTCCTCTAACACTGATTTGTTTGTTCTTCTGGCAGTCCATGGTACTTTCAGTATTCTTATTCAACACCTTAATTCAAATGCATCAATTCTTCTAAAGTCTTCCTAATTCACTATCCAACTTCACAAGTGTATGAGGCTATTAAAAATACCATGGCTTGGATCAGGCACACTTTAGTCCTCAAACTGACAATTTTGCTCTTGAACACTTTAAACAGATCTTGTGCAATCTGCCATTACTTAGGCAATTTAAGTACACTGCGTGCCTACTGCCCAGCACACAAGTTCTCACACAGTGGGTAAGGTGTTCGTCACAGCATCATCCCTGGAGATGGGGAAACAATCCAGCATCTATCACTGGGAGAATGGTTAGGTAAAATGTGTAGATCATTTGTTCAAATGTGCCCATAGCAATATAGCTAGATCTCAAAACCTAGTGCCGAGTGAGTAAAGTGCAAAATGGAATGAATACGCCATGCACATTTAAAACATATGTCTATGAGATATCACTTTCTAAGAGAATACATAGAGAGGAAAGACTGAAAAAGAGAGACCATCTAGGTGGCAAGAGGTGATTTCATATCTATAGCTCTAAGCACAGAGCCTGTTTTAGCTAGCTAGTATTGCTAGAGGAGTCCTGGTGTTGTGCTGCAGTATAATGCACTGGACTGTAGGTCAGTTTGAAATGCAAGGTGGGTGGTTCAAACCTACCAGCCACTCCTTAGAAACCCTATACAGGTACTCTATAAGTCAGAACCAACTTGATAGCACTTAACAACAAGTGCTGCTATAACAGAAATACCACAAATGGGTGGCTTTAAGCTCCAGGGGTAAGCTCTATCTCTTTTCATTGACTCTAGCAGAAGGCCCTGTCTGTTTCCAGTGTCTATTCCTTGGCAATCACGCAGTATATATGCCCCTCTCTATTTGTGCTTGCTTGCTTAATCGACTCTTTTATCCAGGGAGAGCCAGAACTCATCAGGACTCCTTGTTTTTCTGGGTCTTACAAGTTTCCCACTGTTGCTAGGGTGAAATCTCACCATTTTTCTATTGCTTTCTAAAATACTTGAAAAATATTTTAGTATGTCTCCAAAGAGACTGACTTAAGATGCATCCTACACTAATACAGAACTGACTTGAAGGCACTTACCAACAACAATAACCCTAATGCAATCTCATTAACATAATGAAGAAACCCCATTCCCAAATGGAATTATAGCCACAGGTATTGTCTTTAGTTGAGTTCTGACTCATAGTGGTCCTATGTGTAACAGAAGGAAACCTTGCCACCTGTACCATCCTCACAATTGTTGTTACCAAAATCTTTGGGACACAGCAGAAGCAGTGTTCAGAGGACAATTTATAGCAATAAATGCACAACTTATCGCTGCTGCCACTGTGTCAATCTATCTTGCTGGAGGGCTTCCTTTTTTTTCACCCTCCATTTTACCAAGCATGATGTCCTTCCTGATAACATGTCTGAAGTATGAAAGAGGAAGTTTCACTATCCTGGCTTCTAAGCATTCTGGCTTCACTTTTTCTAAAACAGGTTTGTTTGTTATTCTGGCAGTCCATGGTACTTTCAACACCATAACTCAAATGCGTCAGTTCTTCCCCGGTCTTCCTTAGTCATTGTCCAATTTTCACATGCATGTAAGATGATTGAAAATACCATGGCTTGGTGAGGCACACACCTTATTCCTCAAACTGGTATCTTTGCACGTTAACACTTTAAAGAAGTCTTTTGCAGCAGATATGCTTAATGCAATAGGTTGTCTAATTTCTTAACTGCTGCTTGCATGAGTGTTGATTGTGGATCCAAGCAAAATGAAGTCTTTAACAACTTCAATATTCTCTCCATTTATCATGATACTACTTATTGGTCCATTTGTGAGGATTTTTGTTTTCTTCACATTGAGGTGCAATCCATACTGAAGTCTTTGATTTTTATCACTATTTTAAGTCCTCTTCATGTCCAGAAAGCAAGGTTGTTCCATCTGCATATCACAGGTTGTTAATGAGTCTTCTTCCAATCCTGATGCCATGTTCTCCTTCATGTAATCCAGCTTCTCATATTATTTGTTCAACATACAGAATGAATAAATATGAAGAAAGGATACAACCCTGGCACACAACTTTACTGATTTTAAACAATTCAGTATCCCCCTTGTTTTGCTCTAACAACCGTCTCTTGGTCTATGTACATGTTTCTCACAAAAACAATTAAATGTTGTAGAATATCCATTCTTCAAAGTGTTATCCATAGTTTGTAATGATCCACATCAAAAGCCTTTCTATAGCCAATGAAGCACAAGTAATCATCTTTCTGCTATTCTCTGCTTGCATCCAAGATTCATCTAACATCATTAATGATATCCTTTACTCCACATCCTCTTTTGAGAACAAGATATTCTGACTTGAATTTCTTTCTGGCATTTCCTTACTGCTGTACTGTTACAACTGTTTTTGAATATTTTCAACACAATTTTGCTTGCATGTGATGTTAATGATAGTGTTCAATTATTTCTGCATTCTGTTGGGTCACCTCTCTTTGGAATGGGCACAAAATAGGGATCTCTTCTAAACAATCATTTGGCCAAGTAGCTGTTGTCTTCCAAATTTCTTGGCATAGGAGCCCTGGTAGTGTAGTGGTTAAGCATTGGGCTGCTAGCCAAAAGATCAGCAGTTTGAATCTACCAGCTGCTCTGTGGGAGGAAATTGAGCCTTTCTGCTACAGTAAAGATTTATTGCCTCTGAAATCCTATACAGAGTCACTATTGGGTCAGAAGTGACTCAACAGCACACCACCACCAGTATGATTAAGTTAACGAGTCTTCCTCCAATCCTGATGCCATGTTCTTCTTCATATAATACAGTTTCCCTGATTATTTACTCAGGGAAAGGATATGACCCTGGCATACACATTTCTTGATTTCAAACCATTCAATATCCCCTTGTTCTATTCTAATGCAGGTCTCTTTGTCTATATGCAGGTACCTATGCATCTTTCTGGTATTGTTTCCTTTCAGCCAACATCCATCTGAAATGAGCAATGATATCCCTACTTCCACAATCTCTTCTAAACCTAGTTTGAATTTCTGGCAGTTCCCTGTCCATATACTGTTGCAACCATTTGAATTATCTTCAGTGAAATTTTGCTTACATGTAATATTGATGATATTGTTCAGTGATTTCAGCATTCTGTTGAGTTGCCTTTCTTTGGAATAGGCCAAATATGGATCTCTTCCAATAAGTTGGCCAGGTAACTGTCTTCCAAATATTTTGGCATAGACAAGTGAACACATCCAGTACTGCATCAGTTGTTGAAAGATTTCAATTTGTATCCCGTTGATTCTTGGAGACTTGATTTTTGACAATGCTATCAATGCAATGACTTCTTCCTTCAGTACAGCAGTAGGAATCATCTGGCCTTTGGGCCATATGTTGTTGTTGTTGTTAAGTGCCGTCAAGTCGGTTCCGACCTATAGTGACCCTGAACAGGATTTCCGAGGCTGTAAATCTTTACGGGAGCAGAAAGCCTCCTCTTTCTCCTGCGGAGCAGCTGGTAGTTTCAAACTGCTGACCTTGGGGTTCACAGCCCGATTCGTAACCACTATGCTACCAGAGCTCCTTATAAGGTCCGTGAAATTATTTGGTCTGGCCTTCCCAAAGCAACCACAGTTACAGCCATCACATTGGTGTTGTTGTTGTTGTTGTTGTTAAGTACCGTAGAGTCATTCCAACCCATAGTGATAGGGTTTCTAAGGAGCAGCTTCTGAGCTTGAAACACTGACCTTGTGGTTCAAACCAACTTTACAGTCCATTGCATTAACCCACAGTGCCAAACCAGGACTTCACAGCCATCACATTAGGGGTGAGTTAATAAAGTGTTTGACCAAATGTTGTTGTTGTTAAATACCATGGAGTCGATTCTGACTCATAGTGACCCTGTATAGGGTTTCTGAGGCTGTAAATCTTTACGGAAGCAGAAAGCCTCATCTTTCTCCTATGGAA
>NW_006408604.1:11517591-11518265 GCF_000296735.1 Chrysochloris asiatica
TTTGGGGAGCATAATTCAATCTATAACCGTGGATTCTTAATAAGTACTAATTGGATGTAGGATCCCTGGTGGCACAGTGGTTAAGTATAATCAAAGGTCTGTAATTTGAATTCACCAGTGGCTCCAAGACAGAAAGATGTGACAGTCTGCTTCTTTAAAGACTGCTGTTGCTGTTAAGTCTGTGGAATCTGTTCTGACTCATAGCAACTCTATATAGGGTTTCCAAGGATCAGCTGGTGGATTTGAACCATTGACCTTGTGGTTTGCAGTCCAGTGCTTATCCAATAGGGCCACACCAGAAGTCCAGCCTTGGAAACCTTATGGGACAATTCTATTCTAAATGGGGAGTGTCCAGGTCCCACAGTAAGAAGAGACAAGACTAGAACCCATGCCTCTTGAGACCTAGACCAGTGCTTTTAGTGAAGACAGTATCATTGTACGTGAGCACTAACAGCTGTCTTTTGCACACACTCAGAATTCCTGTCACACAAACTTTTCTGTGAAAACAAAAAGAGAACAGCTGATTATGTATTTTACTGCCCTTAAACTCATTCCCTGATTTCAATTGTTGCCATTGATTTGTTGTTGTTGTTGTTGTCAGGTGCCATCGAGTCAGAACTGACTCATAGCGACCCCATGCACAGCAGAATGAAACAATGTCTGATCCTGGGCCA
>NW_006408604.1:11518795-11553851 GCF_000296735.1 Chrysochloris asiatica
ATAGTTGATCCAAAAAGAATGAAGTCCTTGACAACTTCAATCTTTTCTGCATTGATAAGAATGTTGTTTATTAGTCCAGTGGTGAGGATATTTGTTTTCTTGACATTGAGATGCAATCCATACCGTTGTTTTTAAATTGATTCAAATGTATGTCAACCCCTGTGTGTAGAGTAGGGCTGTGGCCTTTCAGAAGCAGATCACTAGGCCTGATTCCCAAAGGCACCACTGGGTGGGTTTCAGTTGCCAGCCTTTTGGTTAGCAGTCCAGCACTAACCATTTGTGCTGTCCAGAAACTCTTTCTGATTTCACTTCGGATCTTGAAATGGGAAATGAAAAGTACTAAGAGGAGGAGAGAAATCTGACTGGCGTTGGGGTGGATGGAAAGAAGATATAAAGGTCCTGAAAAGGGGGTTCAACTAGAAACAATTTGAAGAACTACAAAATCTTATATAATATGGATAAGGCACTAGACTAAAAGGTCTATTAAAAAAAATACTTTTTATTGTGAATTAAGTCAAGTTTTACAGAGCAGATCATCTGTTTCACATTCAACAAATCATACACTTTGCTTCATTAGATGGCTGCAATCTCCTCCATGCACCAACAGTTAACAGCATTTACCTCTATTCATTCCAACCATTGCATTCCTCCCTGTGTCTTCTGCCACCCCCATATTTAAATCCTCTGCTAACTTCCCTCCGGTTGTATATTGCCTACCCCACCAACCATGTCAACACGTGTCTACCCTCTAGCACATGTATAAAATAACACCATGCGTGGATATATAATCATTTAAACAACCACAGGGCATATTCTAGAAGCCAGTCTTCTGGCCACCAGCACACAGCCCTGAAATGTCCGCTTGAACCACAGGTTCAGTGGTTCAAATTCATCAGCCGCTCCCCGGAAACACTATGCAGAGTCTCTGTGAGTTGGAATGGACTCAATGGCACTTAATAACAACAAAGTTACCAAAATTTTCTTAAAATGTGTTATAGATAAAAGAGGGCACACACATAAGCTTTGTAGGGAAAATATTTAAATTCCAAAGAGGTGAAATTTCTGTGGCTGCCTTTGGAGGAAACCTATTTTAGGAAATTGATTTAAGCTCTGCAAGTGCTATTATTGTAATGTAAAAGTTGTCCATTTTAGCCAAACAAAGACTGTTTCTGTTTGTTCTTGGATAACTCAGACATGAACTATTTGCAAAACTTCCTTTGGTGCCAACACCCCTGGGGCATCAATGGATGCAAAGAGGATGTGTCCTCTCATCACCTTTGCTCCCATCCAGGGGTGCGCTAGGAGTCCTGGTGTGGTACTGTGGGTTAATACACTTGACTGAATAGTCAGTTTGAACCAGTTCAAACTCACCAGCCACTCCTTGGAAAGCCTATACAGGATCGCTATGGGTCGGAACCAACTCTAGGGCACTTAACAACAACAAAAGCAAGGGGTGCTATTAGTTGGGAATTGACTTGACAGTAGTGGATTTATGGGTTTTTTGGTTGTTATTTTGATCCACAAGGAGGCACAAGTCTGGGCCTCCAACCAGCAACCCCCTCCATGACAGCTTGTTGTTAGACCAACCGGGTGACCACAAGTGCACTGCAAAGAGGAAAGCCTGCACTAACCAAGAGAAATGTTGTCCTTTACTATTCTTAGCATATTTAGAGTTGTTTGGAAATTTATACTCTCATGATGGAAATAAATATTAGGATCCATTCTAGTAACTGAGTTATGTCATATCCTGTACTTTCAGAACAATGAGGAAGGTTAAAGAGGAAATCTAAATAAACATTCAAAATGATGAGAGCTTGAAACAATACTCATATACTAGCTCCAGAAGGAGGGGATCTTAGTAGCTAATGCCATCTTATTCCAAAAGACTTTTGTGGGCTCTAGGCACTTTTGCCTTTGTGGGCCCCTTCCTCCATAAATGAATATTACAAATTATAATTCAGAACGGCATTGGTATAAACAAAATTGTTGTTGTTGTTGTTGTTAACTGCCGTGGAGTCAGTTCTGACTCATAGCAACCCTGCACAGGGTTTCTGAGGCTGTAAATTTTTACGGGAGCAGAATGCCTCATCTTTCTCCCGCGGAACCACTGGTAGTTTCGAACTACTGACCTTGCGGTTCACAGCCGGATTCGTAACCACTATGCTACTATTACATATTAAATCATTTTCTTTGGCACTTAACAACAAGAATAAGACTAGTGTGGTCCCTGGCGCTGTTGCTACCATGCCTGGTGGATAAGGGATAGGAATGAAGAATGTGAATAAAATCTTAAATGGGTAGGTAGCACATGGCTGCTATAGGGTGTGAGCATGTTTGCAGATTAGTACTTCTGGGCCAAAATTAAAGTGAGCCCCAAATAAAAGTGAACAGAAAAAGGTAAAAATCATTCACTGCCCTCTCCTCATTCACCCAGGAGACAAGCTAAAATGTTAATCAGGTTACTGAGTGGGACCAATCTTCCCCACCCAGGAGACAAGCTAGAATGTTAATCAGATCACCAAATGGGACCAATACCCCTGGTTTTTCTACTGTCCTCACCCTAGCCCCTCCCTGACCCTGACCCCATATAAGCCCATGTTGTCCTCCATTCGGGGCTCAGAATCTGGATAAATTAGCTCCTCTGAGTCAGCCAGCTTAATAAAATCTGAAACTCTGCTTCACCTCTCCAAGTGGCCTGAGTTTCTTCGACCATGGATCAAGAACTGCTGTGACACTTTCCGGCACAGGGCTGTTGTGACACTCTTGAATCCAAAAGTGCTGCCACAAGAGTTCTCTAGAAGGCTCAAATAAGAATCAGTTATATATCAGTTTGTTCCCAGAAGTCACATACCCTATAATCTAGCGTGGAGAAAGCTCACTGCTATGGATTGAATTGTATCCTCCCAAAATATATGTGATATTGTGTGTGTTCCCCCCAAAATATGTGTTGTAAATCCTGTTTTTACACCTGTGGTTGGAGCCCTGGTGGCGTAGTGGTTAAGTACTTAGCTGCTAAGTATAAAGGTCTGTAGTTTAAACCCACCAGCTTCTCCATAGGAGAACAATGTCAAAGTAAGACGAGACAGTTTCTGTACAGATTTACAGCCTTAGAAACCTTATTGGGCAGTTCTATCTGTACTATGGAGTCCTGGTGTGACACTGTGGGTTAATGCACTGAACTGCAAGGTGGGTTTGAACCACAAGGTCAAGGGCAGCGATTCAAGCTCACCAGCCATCCTCAGAAACCCTATACAGGGTCACTATGGGCCAGATTTGATGGCACTTAGCAACAACAACAATTACAACTCTGTATTATAGGGTCTGTATGACTCATTGGCAACTTTTTGTTGTTATTGTTGTTGTTAATACCTGCAGTATAATCTCATTTGGGAATGGGTTTTCTTTGTTATGTTAATGAGACAGTATTAGTATAGTGTATATATTAAGCAAACAAGCCAGCAGAGATGGGGAAGACAGATACCATACCACATGAAGATCACCAAAGAGACAAGGAATGGAAGCTGAAGAGTCAAGGACCTTCTCTCAAAACTGCCAGAGAGAGAAGCCTTCCCGAGAACCAAAGAGTCCTGGGGTGGTGACATAGAAAAACTTCCTACTCAGACACTGCAGCACAAAAATCAAATGACAGTTATAGAGATTTTAAGGATTAGCACTGGACTGCTCACTTCAAGGTCGGTGGTTCAAACCCACCAGCTGTGCCTGGGAACCATTACACGGGGTTGCTATGAGTTGGCACTGACTCAGTGGCAGGTAACCACAACTTCAAGGCAGTAATTAAGAGTCCGGTGGTGCTGTAGGGTAAGTACTGAACTGTTAACCTCAAGGTCAGCAGTTCAAACTCACTAGTGGCTACACAGGAGAAAGATGAGGCTTTCTGCTCCAGTAAGGATTTACAGACTTGGAAACCTATTTTGTTGTTGTTAAGTGCTGTCAAGTTGGTTCTGACTCATAGCAACCTATAGGGTTTCTGAGGAGGGGGTGGTGAGCTTGAAATGGTGACCTTGCAGTTCAAACCAACTGTCCAGGAAACCTAGAGAGGGTCCCTGTGAGTTGGCAGTGATTTTGGTTTAAGGTAGTAATTATGATGAAACTGGCTGTATAGATAGGAAAAGGAGTCCTGATGTGGCACTGTGGGCTAATGTGCTGGATTGCAAGGGTGGTTTGAACTGCAAGGTCAGCGATTCAAGCTCACCAGCCATGCCTCAGAAACCCTATACAGGGTCACTATGAATTGGAGCTGACTCAATGGCACTTAACAACAGCAATAACAACAGGATTTCATAGGCCATTTAAGGATCTGAAGATTTGGAACTTTATTCTAAAGACAATAGGAAGCTATTGAAGAGATTTCTGCAGAAGTTAGGAGATCTGATTTGCATTTGAATAGATCACTCTGCCTGTGGTGAGGAGAATGGACTAGGTGAAGAAAACAGTGGCTATAGATTGGATCACATAGCAAGTATTCTAACAAAAGATGACAGTATTTTGGACCAGGTTGCTCTGGTAGCATAGTGGTTTTGCTTCGGGCTGCTAATCTCACAGTCAGCAGTTCGAAACTACCAGCTGTTCCATGGGAGAAAGATTATGTTTTCTGCTCCCATAAAGATTTACAGCTTCAGAAACCCTGTACAATAGTGCAGTGGAGTTAGAGACAACTGCAAGAAGGCGTGTGTAGATAAATCCTCATAGATGAAGACCAGGAATGTATTAATGACTCCTAGGTTTCTGCCTTAGGAGTCTGGTGTGGCGCTATGGGTTAATGCACTGGACTACAAAATCGGTTTGAAAATCAAGGTCAGTAGTTCAAACTCACCAGCTGCTCCTTGGAAACCTTATACAGGGTCACTGTGCATAAGGTCGCTATGGGTCGGTACCAACTCAGTGGCACCTAACAACAACAACAACAACAACATGGGTCAGAACAAACTCCATGGTACTTAACCATAACAACAACACAGCTTTCTGCCTTGAGCACTTATAAAAATGTTTGTTGTTGTGAAGTGCCATTGAGTTGGTTCCAACCCATAGTGACCTTGTATAGGGTTTCCAAGGAGCAGCTGATGAGCTTGAACCACCGACCTTGCAGTTCAAACTGTTTTGCAGTCTGGCGCATTAACCCAGAGCACCACACCAGGTAGGCCTATTTAAAATTGTTAGAAGTGACAAAAACAATTTCTACTTGGCTACTAATCAATGACAAGGCTTTCTGCTCCCGCAAAGATTTACAGCCTTGGAAACCTTATACAGGGTCGCTTTGAGTTGATATCAACTTGACAACGTTTAACATAACAACTAATCAATCAAAAAGTTAGCAGTTCAAACCCATCCAGTGGCATGGCCAAAGAAAGGCCTAGTAATCTGCTTCTATAAAGATTATAGCCAAAAGCCCTCTGTCGAACTCAGTTCTAGTCTGTACACATAGTGTCACCATAGATCTGAATCCACTTGATGGCAGTGGGCTTAGGGACAGTTTATGGTTTAAAAACCCGAAACCCAAAACAACCCACCCAATGAGTCGATTCCAAGTCATAGTGAGGCTACAGGACTGAGTCAAACTGCTCCTTAGTGTTTCCAAGATTGTCAGTCTTTCTTCCTCACAGTGGCTGCTGGGTTTGAATCACCAGTCTCTCAGTTAGCCACCCAAAGCTTAACCCACTGTATCACTGAAGGAGGGACACATATGAGGGAGGCCAGAGGACAGTGAGATCATGTTTAGAAACAAAAAAGCAATTTGCCATGAACACAATTCTGACTCAGGTTAACTCCATGTATTTCAGAGTAGAGCTAAGCTCCATGGGGTTTTCAAGGGCACTGATGTTTTGAAAGTAGATAGATATTAGACAATCAGGGTTTTGTTCCAAAGGGCCTCTGGGTAAATTTGAACTACCACCAACTTTTCACTTAGTAGATGAGCTCTTAACCATTTGTATCACCCAGGGGCTCCATGCATATTCAGAAGATAATGACTGCTACAGGAATCGGAACTCGAACCCTGGCAGTGTGACACTACAGCCTACACTCTTGTTTTTTGGTCATTATTTAGAGAATACTTTTATTAGTTTCTGTAATCAAACCCATGTAGATAAGACCTTACATATTTAATACAGTGCATTACCCCTGTACAAATGGTGGGAAAATTAAGATTAACGCTTCTAGATCACTATGGCTGTTAATTTCTGTACAATGCCAACTCAAAGCAGTACAACTGGGATATTTTTCCAAAGTTGACAGCACAGCTAAAGTTTCCAAATGTTGTTAAGTACCGTGGAGTCGGTTCCAACTCATAGGGACCCTGCACAGAGTTTCCGAGGCTATAAATCTTTACGGGTGCAGAAAGCCTCATCTTTCTCCCATGGAACAGCTGGTAATTTCAAACTGCCAACCTTGAGGTTAGCAGCCTGATTCGTAACCACTACGCTACCAGAGCTCCTTTATATATATCTATATTTATATAAAAAGACCAATTGCAGTGTTTGCATCTATAGCTTTTTCAGGTTCTGTAGTCATCTGAAAAAAATTATAGAGACATCCAGCACACTCCATTAAAAAAAGAAAGGAAAAAGTGTAAAACAAAACCTCAGAAAACAGCAAAGTTCCGTTACTATTGTGGTACCTGGCACCATTTTTTTTTTTTTTTTTAATTAGCTTCTCAATCATCATCTGGAAAGAAAACATCATAGCATAATGTCATTAAAACAGCCCTGATATAACACAGTCACTATTACATAAAGCAGGTACAAGATCTTTTATATTCACAGAGGTATGACACAGGATGGTCCTACATCAAAAATACTGGAAGATACAATTGTTGTTGTTGTTAAGTGCCGTCGAGTCGGTTCCGACCCACAGCGACCCTGTACAGGGTTTCCGAGGGTGTAAATCCTTACGGGAGTAGAAAGCCTTATCTTTCTCCCGCGGAGCGGCTGGTAGTTTCGAACCGCTGACCTTTAGGTTCGCAGCCCGATTCGTAACCACTACGCTACCAGAGCTCCTATTAAGAAGACATTATTAGAGACTTGCTTCTACTTTCCAAGAGCCTACACTCTTCACACTAAATGTTGTCACTGTTCATCCCTAGGATGGCTAAAGAAAAGGAAATATCACTAAAGCAAAAATCCACTGCCAGCAAGTCCATTCCAACTGACAATGAGCCTATAAAACAGTAAAAGTGCTCCATAGGTTTTCAGAAAGTATAAACCTTTTTGGGAGCAGGCAGCCTCATCTTTCTCCCATGGTTCAGCTAGTGGGTTTGAACCACCAACCTTGTGGTTAGCAGTCCAATGCTTAACACACAGTGTCAACAGGGCTCCTTGGAAATATCGATAGTATGGTATTAAAATATTCAATTAGCTTAAGCCACTTTGTTTTGTCTTCTGAATACTCTACCCACCCCAAAGAGTGGGTATCTCTTCCGTGATAATTAGTTTTAAATCTCAACTTGGTCTTGTTATGGTCTTGTTACTCAATTAAAACATTTGAACATTAAAACATTTGTTGTTGTTAAGTGTCTTAGAGTCGGTTACTATTCATAGTGACCCTGTATAGAGTTTCTGAAGCTGTAAACCTTTGCGGCAGCAGAAAGCCTCATCTTTCTCCTGAGGAGTGGCTGGTGGGCTCAAACTTCCAACCTTGTAGTTTGCAGTCCAGTGCTTATCCTATCGAGTCACCGCACTCCCATTAAAGCATTGTTGTTGTTGTTAAGTGCTGTTGACTTGGTTCTGACTCACAGGGACCATGCATAGGGTTTATGAGGAGAGGATAGTGAATTTGAACTGCCGACCTTGCAGTTTAAATGGACCTTAAAGTCGAGTGCTTATTCTATAGTGCCACACCAGTACTCCATTAAAGCATTAGCATCTGGATTGTCCATCCATACTTGCTTCTCTCTCTAGCTTCTTCATCTCACCTCTTCCTTTTCCAACCTCCAGAAGTCCTAGAGACTTTGCTTCCAAAATTTAATCTTGTATCCCTTTACTTCTCCTTCCTTTTCACCACCACCACCATAGTCCACAATAAATTTTATTGTCGTTTCATTTTCCACAATGCTATAAGCACAACATGAGCAGTAACCACATCTGTGCTACACACCTCTGCAATCCCCAGGGTCTAGCAGTTCACAGGCATCCAATAAATCGTTGTCCAATAATGAATGACACTGGTTTGTAGATTAGTCTCCTCTAAGTGAATAAACACTCCAGAGCCTGCTTATTTACTAACTAAATACATCACAATGAGTTTCTGAACCTGAAGATAAAACGGAGACTCCAACCCTGGAGTGTGGTAATTCACAGAGGTTGCAGCGACTCCCATGGCTGGTGGGCACCACCCAGGAGGCAGTAGTGAGGAGTAGCTTAGTGTAGCTGGACTGGGAATTGTGGCAGTAAAGCCAACTTCTCTACCAAACTGGCCATTTGGCCCCTTGAACATTAGCCAGAATATCTAGGTCCAAAACCACCCTTTATGGCTCAAGGATATGCCCAATACTTCCAAAAGAGTTGGTATCTCATACTAAGAGTTGGTATCTCACACTAAGTTATCTCATACAAATGATGCTCTAGTAGGTAAATAAGAACATGTTAGAAATGGGTTAACTAAAAGTCAACAACAGGCAGGAAATTGGAATATTATGCACAATCCTTATATAGAAAACCACAAAGACTAGGATTCCAAGGTCAGTTCATACTATGGGGTGGGTAATAAAGGAAAAGGCAGCTTTGACTCATTTCCTGGCTTCCTGGTTGTTTCATATTCCTTTCATACAAATGTATATTGAAACACACACACAATTCTTTAAAAACTATTACTAGAAATGGAAGTATTTATGACATTGGCAATCCAGATACTGTTGCCATAATGAAACAAATAATAATCCAAAGTAGTTCCCAGTCACACTTAAAAGTGTGTGGATTTAAGTATAAAAAGTTTGATGACTATATGTTTGGAATAAATGAATAAACAAAATAAGACAGTAACTGCTATATTGGACACTTCTCATGCTTGGTGATAGCCTAATGTTTTTTGAACAACATTCCTATTTTTGGCAAATCTCTCCCATTGTGAGACCATCTCCTTAAAGCAGAAACTAGAAACAGTATTTGGATTGCCAAAGAATTTCATAAACACTTCCATTTCTAGTAATAATTCTTTTTAACAGTGTGTGAAAAGAATTGTGTATGAAAAGAATATGAAACAACCACCTTCCCTGGTACGCAGAGTATGTGTGTTTAAATATACATGTGTATGAAAAGAATATCAGCACTGGACTGCGAACCACAGGTCCACAGCTCAAACCCACCAGCTGCTCCTCGGAAACTCTATACAGGGTCGCTATAAGTTGGAACTGACTCGAAGGCACTTAACGACAACAACAACATGAAAAGAATATCAAACAACCGCCCTCCCTTGTACCCAGAGTACAGACACATGACTTGGGTCCTACCCAACAGATATATCGAGGCCAGAAAACAGCAATTTAAAAAGTAGAGACAGGTGTGGAAGGAATGGTTGGTGTCAGAACAGGGTAAAGGAAGTTCAAGGTGGAGGCATGCCTGCCCTCTGCCTTATAGGATGCAGCCTTGGACTGATAAGAAGTTTGATTCTCCATACCCCTTGTGAAGCTGGAGGAGGCAAGACTTGGCCTCCATGCCAGTTTTGCAGAAACCTTCTACAAGTTGCTGTGAGTCAGAATCCACTTGATATCAGTAGGTTTGGCTTGGTTTGGTTTGGTTTGGTTTAGAGACAGCAGCAGAAAGGGTGTTATGACATGGTGATCTTACATCATGGTTTGGGTGTTGGTTTTGGCTTCATTGCCCCCAAGTCTGACTTTACCATCTTACTTCAATAATTTCCTTTCCTTAACTAGCTAGAATGAATCTTGTTGTTTGCAGGTAAGACCACTCACCAACAGAACGGCTAAGAAAAAGAAACTATAGTTACCAAATTATATATAATTAAGGTAATTATATCTTGCACCTATGTAGTGCAAATGGTTAACTATTTGATTACTGACCAAAAGGTTGGAGGTTCGAACCTACTCAGAGATGCCTCGGGACCTGGAGATATATTTCTGAAAGGTCATAGACTTGAAACCCCTATGGACTGCAATTCTACTCTGCACACATGGGGTCGCCATGAGTAGGAATCAACAAACGATAAATTACACCCACCAACTGCCTCTTCTTGTTGTTAAAGTGCTGTCCAGTCAGTTCCGACTCATAGCAAGAATATATAGGGTTTCAGAAAAGCAGCTGGTGGATTTGAACTGCCCACTCTTTGGTGCAAAATCCAGTGTTAATCCTACACCAGAAGCCAAACTTCCTCTTACTCCATGGCAAAAGGAAATACTTCTCTATGTGGTTCTCTTTAAAAGACCCTTCATGCTGCCTGGTGATGAATCATGCATCTCCTTCATCTTTTAAACAACTCTTGTCCCTTCTGAACAACTCCTTCCACCACCCAATTACCCAGTGACGGGTCTCCTATCATCACACGTCACCCATCTTGCTTCCTATTTCATTGGTTGACACCAGGGCGCAGTACTCCTATGAGGAAGTGGAGTGGAGGAGGTTTCAGGTACATTCGCCCTGCAAACTGCTTTATTCTGTCAAACACCACCTTTATTTTAATCCCATCTAGTGTTCAAGCTCACCAGCTGCTCCTCGGAAACCCTATACAGGGTCGCTATGGGTCGGAATCGACTCGACGGCACTTCACAACAACAATACTCAACAGAGAAGCTCTGGTAGCGTAGTGATTGCGAGTCTCGCTAACCTCAAGGCCAACAGTTCGAAACTACCAGCCGTTCAGTGGGAAAAAGATGAGGTTTTCTGCCCCCGTAAAGATTTACAGCCTCGGAAACCCTATATACAGGGTCGCTATGAGTGGAAACCGACTCCGCGGCACACTACCACGTGACCACCAATAAACTCAAGAAAATCCTTTAAGCTGGTGGCGTCTTTATCAGCATCCCATCCAGATTGGTGAAACACTGGGAATCGGCATGAACAGGGAATGGCTACGTGCAGACCTCCAAGATAGTCCCAGCTCATTCCCAGACCACCTCGAGAAAGTGAATATTGAAATGAAGTGAGTCCCATGAAGTCTTTTGTTTTCCCAGTGCATCTGAAAGTTATGCTTATACTATACTGTTAACTTGGTAGCGTAGTGGTTACGAATCGGGTTGCTAACCTCAGGGTCAGCAGTTCGAAACTACCGCGGGGGAAAGATGAGGCTTTCTGCTCCCATAAAGATACGGTTAACTATGCAATGTTGTTGTTAAGTGCCATTGAATCGGTTTCAACTCATAGCGACCCTGTACAGGGTTTCCAAGGAGCGGCTGATGAGTTTGAACCGCCAACCTGATGAAGATCAAAGACCACAGCCTTGAGTACGGATTGCAACTTAATGTAAAGAAAACAAAAATCCTCACAACTGGATCAATAAATAGCATCATCATAAATGGAGAAAAGATTGAAGTTGTCAAAAACTTCATTTTGCTCAGATCCACCATCAACACTCATGAAAGCAGCAGTCAAGAAATCAAACCAAGCATTGCACTGGGCAAATCTGCTGCACAAGACCTCTCTAAAGTGTTCAAGAGCAAAGATGTCAATTTGAAGACTAAGGTGCACCTGACCCAAGCCATGGTATCTTTAGTTATCTAATATTCATACGAAAATTGGATGATGAATATGGAAGTCGGTAGAATTGATGCATTTGAGTTATGGTGCTGGAGGGGAATATTGAAAGGACCATGGACTGCTAGAAGAACAAATAAATTGATATTGAAAGAAGTACAACCAGAATGCTCCTTAGAATCCAGGATGTCCAGACTTCATCTATCATATTTCAGACATATCAGGAGAGACTGGGCCCTGGAGAAGGACATTATGCTTGGTAAAGTGAAGGTTCAGCGACAAAGAGGAAGACCCCAACTAGATGGATTGGCACAGTTGTAACAGCATAACGGTGACTGTGAGGATGGTGCAGGGTCGGCCCATATACTGTTGGACATGAGTTGGAACTGACTCAACAGCACCTGACAAGATGACTCTACCGCAAAAGCCTCTGATAGAGACAGACAAAATGTATTATGGGATGGCGAGAATGTGTGGTTCTTTGGGACCCTAGTTCAACCCCTCCTTGGGACTGGTGTCTCCTCTGATCCAGTAGAGGGTTTGTCCTTTAAAGTTATTGTAGGGCACTGGATAAATCATTCCAACCTGTAAAATATCTCATAAGGAAATAAGAATACCGAATTTTTATGGTATTCTTTAATAGCTACTCAGCAGTGCAACTGGGCATATCCTGCACATCTTTACAATTATTCAAGCAGAGGTGGGTGCAGCCTTCACCATTCCTCAGAACTTACATGGTTGCAGTCAATAAGTGGCTCATGTTTAATCCTGATTTCTGCATCTTCCTTACCCCCATCTCACTTAATGAGATAATATATGTCATATGCTTAGAAAGTACCTGGTGGTGGTGGTAACTGTGTGCCATGGAGTCGGTTCTGACTCATAGCGACCCTGTATAGAGTTTCTGAGGCTTTAAACCTTCACCGGGAAGAAAGCCTCGTCCTTCTCCCACGGAGCAGCTGGTATATTCAAATTGCTGATCTTGCAGTTAGTCCAACTGGTAACCCACTATGCTAGCAGAGCTCCTTTAAAACAGAACTGGTAAGTTTTTAATGATTGCTGGTTATTATTATCATTGAATATCCCACATTTATCTTCTGTATTTATTATCTAAATGCCATTTGGAGCTCTGGGGTTGTGCTGTGGGCTAATGTGCTAGACTGCAAAGTTGGTTTGAACTGCAATGTCAGCGTTCAAACTCACCAGCTGTTACTCAGAAACCCTATACAAGGTCACTGTGGGTCAGAACTGACTCAATGGCACTTAACAACAGCAACAACAAATGCCATTTTGGAAGTGCTGCAGCTCCATACACTAAGCACTGGACAGAGGACCACAAGGTCTACAGTTCAACCCCACAATCCGCTCCATGGGAGAAAGATGAGGTTTTTTGCTCCCGCGAAGATTTAAAACCTTGGGAAACCCTATAGAGGGTCACTATGAATCGGAACTGACTCAACAGCAACAAATGACATTTTATTTAAGCTCTGAAAAAAGCATTGAGTTTGGTCTTCAGTGGCATTTTGAGAGTACAAATCTTAGTAGCCAGGTAAGGACAGAGGCAAATGTCTGCAATATTAACCAGGAAGTTTGGGAAAAGTAATCTTTAGACTAAAAGAAAGATTTTAGATGCTGTCCACACCCCCTCTACTCTACTCAAAAAGCTTCTCCCAATTACAACTATTTTGGTAACATTGGCAATAGTTTCTACACAAATGCTGGAACAGGCCATCTTGTGGCTGCTCCTGTGTGGTAGGGCGGCAGAGACTTTGACTGCAACTCATTCAGGGCAAATCAGGTCACTAGTCTGCCTATACCCCACTCATGAGGTTACATTTAAAATACAAAATTGTATTAAATAGCATTTTCTTCAGATGCAACTCCTTATAAACAAGTTTTACATATGCAGGCAAGACATTTGGAGAACCTTCTCTCCACCACTCAATGGTGATGACAATCAGAGTCGAGGGTGCTGAGGAACCTTAATGTTAATTCTTAACCCCTAGAAGAGTCTCACTTCATCAGGACAATTTCTTCTCACCTAACAACTCCTGCAAAATCGTTTGAACTGCAAGGTCGGTGGTTCAAGCTCACCAGCAACTCCTTGGAAACCCTATACAGGGTTGCTATGGGTCGGAATTGACTCCACGGCACTTAACAACAACAACAACAACAAACAACTCTGTGGTTGCTAAAGGATTGTTGCCAGATCTTAGGACTCACTATTTGTCCTATTTCAGACCACAGCAGGGTTTGTTTTCTCTCTTAGGAGTTTGCCAGAAGCAAAAAGTAGCATCTCAGTCTCCTGTCAACTAAACAAGGAGAGATTTATTGCAATTTACTGAAAAGACACTTGTTACACAGAAATACCATATGTTTCAACAAATATTGGATTCCAGCTTGTGGCTGGTCTTTGCAAACAATCAGGGTCCTGCCAACACAACCTTTTTTTTCTTTGCCATTGCTGCAGAAGTCATTAGCAATGCAACATCAGGACCAAAGAATGTTTCCATGCTGGAACCTTGGAACCTCAGAGGTTGGCACTCTGATGGTGAGCTCACCTTACAGAACAGTAGTTCCTAACTGGTTGCAACAGGCACACCAGGCTTCTCGTTTGTGCTGCTGTGTTTCCTACCCAATATCCACCTCTCTTTCTTCTTTACACACAGACTCCTATAGGTATATTGGCAGCAATATTATCAGCTAAAAATGCTATGTTTTTCAGCCTGCCTTGCATAGCTATGATCCATAACTTGCCTTGGATAGTTCTGGTAAAGTTTACATCCTAATAGAGATGCTGTGCCTTACCCTCCCTTTCTGCATCTCTATTGTTTTTGTTGTGTGCCATTGAGTTGGTTCTGATTAACAATGACGCCTTATAGGGTTACTGAAGAGCAGCTAGTGGATTTGAACTGCCAACCTTGTGGTTAGCAGTCCAGTGTGTATCCTACAGTGCCACACCAGGATCCCTTCTGTCTCTCTAGTGCATGGATTTTGTGAAGAGTACTTTGGCTGGTTCTGTGTTTCAATGACTCCTAGTGTGGTACTGTAGGATAAGCACTGTACTGCCAACCATAAGGTCGGTGGTTCAAACCCATCAGTTGCTCCTTGGAAACCTTATACCTCGTTACTATGAATTGGAACCGACTCGACAGCACTTAAAACTAACTTAATAACAACCTTTCAATGATAGGTAGTCCCTGATTTACAAAGGGATTCCCTTTCAAGATTTCAATGTAAGTTGGATCTGAAGTGAGGTGTATACCTCATTTAAAAAGTTCTCATTATTATTGCCATTTATTATCAGTATCTTTATAAATCATGACTTTGCATCTGCAACTGAGTATCTGAGAATAACACCAACAGATTATAGCCTGCAACACTGTATGCAGTACATATTACTAATGATAAACGTACCAAAAATAAATAAATAAATAAGTGCCAATCTTGTATCTCCAATACATCACAAATAAGGGACTACCCAGGTTGTAAATACAGGTGTCAAAGAGCAAACTGGAGCTTCTGTTAAAATTGAAGAGTTTATCGAAGGAGCAAACCAATCCAGGATCTGACAGTACCTTGTAAGAATTCACCAAAGTACTGCAGTGAAAGGAAATGTTCACAGAAGATCCAGAAACTTACTAGAAGACAAATCTGATTGATTGACATTTACAAAATCATGCCATAGCATGCACAAGAAAATGGAAAGACCCACTAAGCACGATTTTGCTAATCATACAGTTTGAGCCATCTCAGCTTATTCCATAGATATTTCCAGGGCAGCCTGAAAGAAAGTTCTTCCAGGGAGCCTGCTGTGAGAGGAAAGGGCAGGAAGGGAGGAGGGAGCCTGCAAGCTTCCTGAGGTTTGCTGGCTAGCAGGCTTTATTCAGCTCAGAATAAGCAGTAAACGGAGAAAAAAAGGCTGATCTGTATCTTTGGCAGAAGCCTCTCCTTATGCCAGCCCCCTAGCTCTTCTGAGCTCCTTCATGCAGGCATACCTCATTTATTGCATTTCGCTTTATTGGGTTTTGCAGATAATCTCGTTTTTTTACAACCCTGCATTGAACAAGTCTGTTAGTACCATTTTCCCAATAAAATGTACTCACTTTGTGTCTCTACATCACATTTTGATATTACAATATTTCAAAGTTTTCATAATGCTATTGCATACTTAATAGAATACAGTATAGTGTAAACATAATTTTTATATGCTCTGGGAAACCCAAAAGTTAGTGTGAGTCACTTTTTTGCAATATTTGCTTTATTGCAGTAGCTTGGAACCGAACTCACAATGTCTTCCAAGGTATGCCTGCATATTCAAAGATTTTAAGGCTACTGAAATCTGATTTCTAGATCATAATGAAATTCCTGTATAAGAATTGATGGCTTTTTCAAAACTAATTCATTAATCTTGAATATTTTAAGTGAAAATAAACATCTGCCTCTTTTCAGACTTACTAATTCCTGTCCTTTTTCTATATTGAATCTAGATCCTGCACCAGCAGGCTGCTGCATTGCCGGCCCATTCTGGGCGTCTGCCAGGCAGCAGACTGCAATCTATCTGCCTACTTTGGTGTCATTCATCTCAGCAGGTTTGAGAGTCAGATGGAGCCTCCAACCTGACATCTGAACCATGGACTTGGAACTTGCCAGTCTCTGCAACAATGGGAGCCATTTCCTTGAGATAAATCAGTCTCTCTCCCTCCCACCTTACCTTGTTTCCTTTCTCTCTCTCTCTCTATACACACATACACACAAAAGTCCTGGTGTGGCACTGTAGAATAAGCACTGGAATGAAAGATTGTCAGTTCAAACCCACCAGCCACTCTCTGAAACCTTATGCAGGGGTCACTGTGAGTTAGAACTTACTCCATGGCATGCAACAACGACAATTGATATCCAGGCAAACATTTTGTTAATTGTTAAAATGCTGTGTAGTTGGTTCTGATTCATAGTGACCCTGCATAGGGTTTGTTGGAGAATGATTCACATTGACCTTTCCATGTAGTCCTTATCCTACAGTGCCACACCAGAACTCCAGTTAATTATAGTGAGATCAAAAAGTTTGCAGAATAGACCATTTATTTCAGTAAAGTGGAAAGACTAATTTTGCTTCGTGGTTGAAAAATGTGTTTTATGGCAGCAATGTTTTTAAATTGCTTAGTTTAACTGTATCCCCTTTTATCTCTGCATAATGTCCTTATCTCAGTGTCTCAATTCCCTCTTCTTTCTTTTCACACCAAGGTATTAAATGAGAAATATACCAAGTTGACTGATTGTTTGGCATATCTGATTTAGAGTAGCTTCCATAGCACTCCTCTCTCTTTTATCTCCCAGTAAATGCATTTGATGTAGACACTTAGCATAATGAAAATGACAGGTGCTTGAGGGCAAGTGCTTTAAAGCACTGAGGATCAGAATGTTTGTTAAGGATTACTTTTTGTAATGGAGCAGAGTGTCCTTTTATAGAATCCACGGCATGCAGAACACCAAAGAATCTCCTTTATTGTGAAAGAATAATCCAAATGATGGAAACCCTAAGAAACTAACAAAGGCACTGAAAATTGGACCACAAAGATTTATTTTTCAAAGTCTGACATTTTTCTGAAGTACATTTGTAATCTAAATACCCCTCTCCCTTCTTCCCTTTACAACATATCATTTTCAACCTGTTTGTTTATAGAATGAAGGCCTTATGGAAAAGCCTTTTCACAAAAGTAATAAATATATACTTGTCTCTAAGATAGATTTAACTGAATTTGACTAAATCCTGGTAAATCTCCAATCTTCAGAACAGGCATACAAAAGATACATGATCTTTATTAACAAACTGATGTAACATTGCTAAGCAGTAAACTAAATTATTCAAATTGCATTCATTGAACTCCTATAATGTGCAAAGTATCATTCCAAAGTAGACACTCTTCTTTAGATGTAAATTGGGCCAATGAAATTATAATTTCAGAAGTTAGGACTTTGATACATTCAAGGTACCCTAAAAGGAAAAATTTGCTACTATTTCCAGAGGCCCCCAGTTTATTTCTATGAAATAACAGAGGCACTGGAAGAACATAAACCAAATTTAATGTACCTTTATGACATAAAAACCATAAATGACAATACTGGGTACATTTTCTTGATGTAAAATTCTAGCATCTGTGCAAGGTAGTCTAGGAAAGGACACCAGTTTAAAAAGAAACCAATATCAACTTCAAAATAAATCAGGCTACAAATAAAAGTCAACTTATAGGAATAATAAAAACATAGAAATACCAATTCCACCTCTCAACTCTACTCTCTCAGACTGGAACTATACTCTCTCAGACCCACTGACATCATCGGGGACTTGAGGTGAAGTTGGTAAATGTATAGTATATTAAAAGTTAAATCATACAGTCAAGTTTTTATGTGTGGTCCCAAAGATTTTTCAACATATTGTTTCAATATGACAGTTGTAAGAATGCAAATTGAGGAGAATATAAGTATTTTCTTAGAGATAGCTTACAGAGTTCTAACAGACCCCACAATGGAAATACAACACATTACTATACTGCTTGTATGTGTCTCTTAGTTATTGTTTCCTGCTCTAAATAGGTTCTCCACCCAGATCACCTGTTATCTGCTGGCAAAGTACCTTCAGGAGAAGTATGTCTGCATCATTTACATAGCCTTCAATTCAAGCCTCGATGAACAAACTTAAGTTCAGCTTCTAGTCTCACTTTTTGGAATTTCCCACATTTGTTTAAAAGGATCATTTAAAACACTAAGGGAAAAAATGTCTCTGAAGAGAGAGAGAGAGAGAATTAGGAAGAGCTATGCTACTTCCAGCTGATGCTATGCTTTAGAAAGTTAAATTCAATCTCATCTCTTGAACAGAGCCCCAATCATCTCCCATTTAAAAAATGTGCTAGTCATATTATTTTCTAATTATGGTGCTTAAATAAAATTAAATGCATATAATAGTCATTAAATAACAAACTTAAAATAAATTAAAATATATGATCTGATGGTTTTCAGAGACGGTAATAGAGAAAGGTCAGGTCACATTCCTTTCTGTACCTATTTCCACAACAAGTGGGTAATACTGCCCTCTAAAGGGCTGATTATGCCACATCCCTTAATTCAGATGGTGGGACTTGGCCCTGGGAGGTACTGACTGACAATCACATACCACCCCCCCACACACACACACACATTCTTTCTTTTGTTTCAGGGACAAAGGCTGTCCTTGAACTTCTATGAATGACTTTGAAGACCATGGAGCATCTAGAGAGGCTGTGTTTCTTCATGAAATCTCATTGTTACATTGGTTCCCAAATCTTAGTATATATTACATGTAGGGTTTCTTTAAATACAGGTTACTGGGCCCCACCTCAGAGTTTCTGATTCTGTAAGTTTGGGGTCAGGTCCAAAAATGTCCCTTTCTTAGTCCTGGCACTATGGGATAAAGCACTAGACCGCAAAGTTGGTTTGAACCACAAGGTCAGTGGTTTAAACTCACCAGCTGCTCCTTGGAAACCCTATACAGGGCCGCTATGAGTCGAAACCGATTCGATGGCTCATAACAACAACAACAACAACAACAACAAGTTCACAGGTGATGCTAATGTTGTTGGTCCAGTCCAGGTACCAGACTTGGTGTACCTGACACGGTGCTAGGCAGTTTACCCTTTTTAATACCTCACAGCAGCATGATGTTTTATCATCTCTGTTTTATATAAAGGCCAGAAAGCTAAGTCTCAGACTAAGCAGCTGAGATCACAGTAGGTGGTAAAACCTATAAAAAATCCAGAACTGCATAATCAAAAGTCATGCTCTTCTTTAGTCTACACTATATCAGTAAATGGGAGGCCAGGTAAGTTATACATTGGACTGAAGTTTGAACCCACCAGCCACTCCATAGGAGAAAGATGAGGCTTTCTGCTCCTACAGAGATTTACAGCCTCAGAAAACCTATATAGGGTTGCTATGAGTCAGAATCAACTCAATGGCACACAACAACAACATATCAGAAAATAAAACCTTTAGTCTAACTTTCTAGGCATTAACTTCTTCATGCAAAGGTTCAAAACTTAGATGACCGCTTACTTTTATCCTATTATCAGATCCTCTACAGGGTTGCTCTGAGTCTGAACCAAATTGAGTAACAACATCAGAATACCTTGAGGGTGAATTTGAAAATCCAGCCCACAGACACCCAGAAAAGGTCTACTCTATACCCAGGCTGGTTCCATATCCAGAATGGGTAAACTGACAAGTGAAGGGGGGAGATGTCAGCTCAAGTGCCCTGCATTGGGTCTTCCTGCAAAGTTCAGAGGGGGAATATAGACTGCTTTGGATTCTGAGCTTCTTTGTACTCAGAAACTCTGTAAAATAGGTTTTAGAGCTAATCTCCCAGGAATGTTAAGAACTTGTGAGTTCTGGAAAGTGGCTTTGTCTCTCTATACTCTTCAACCTCCACTCAAACCACCACAGAAGACGCAGGGACCCCTCAGCTTTAAAACTGAAGTAATCAACTACGTTGGCTTTGCTATGTCAGGACTGTCAAGACTGAAAGGTTTTGATAAAGGAAAAACCGTTTTCAGGTCATATACCCCACTAAGATAATTCAAGTTACAAGTCCCTAGCACTCGACCCCATGCAGGATGTCATGGTGATGGGGAAAGGACAATGAAGACCCATCCATTTCAGAAAAAAAAAATGTTTTCTCATCCTTTGCATTCAGTTTCGGACTCTACTTGGTGTTTTTCTGGGGGATATAAACCTGGAGCATCCCACGGGGATGGTTTCTGGGCTTAGTCACGAGGGAAAATGGATGTTTCAGAAAAACAGTCCTTCAGGCTGGTCAGCAAAGATTTTGAGGTCGTGACTACGGCTAGTCTTCGTGGCGAACTGTACTCTGGACTCCAGCTGCTCACTGAGTTCATCCAGAGCCCCGGTGCAGGACTCCAGGCTCTCGGCCAGTTTCTGAATCTTGGCCTTCAGCACGGCCTGGCTAACTTTGGTGGCGCCCTCGGCCCTCCTGGGGATGAGGAAGCCACGAGAGCCGAAGAATACGATGAAATAGACAGAGTTGTACAGGGCGATGGAGGCGTTCCTCCCGCACTGCAGCAGCTGGCGGTCCCCGCGACCCTGCCAGCGGCAAAAGAACTCCAGGCAGCTCAGGATCTCACGCATCTGGTCCTGACAGGTGGCCGCGATCTCTTGTACCCTCCGCAGTTCCCGGGAGTTGCAGAAAACCAGGGAGAGGTCGGAAGTGATAGTGACAGCCCCTCCGGCGGTGGCCACCCCCAATCCCACGGCCGACGCCAGAAGCGAGGCGCCCAGGGTGATGGGGCTGAGCGAGAGGCCCACGATGGCGGCGACAGCTCCCGCAGCACTCAGCGAGCTACCAGCCACGTTGGCAGCCAGGGAGCGCCTGCGGAGGCGCTCTAGGCGCCGGGCCACCTCGCGCAGGCGCAGCACCTGGCCGTGCAGTAGCCCCCGGCGGTCCAGCAGCAGCCCCTGGAAGCGTCGTAGCGAGTCCGCACCCTGAGGCTTCCACGACGCCGGGCTCTCCATGCCCTGCAGGGACACATACACACGCGTACAGTTAGCCCAGCTGCTCCCCATACCTGGTTCCCGTAAGTTAGTGGGAAATCCTCAAAAGTTAAAAATAACAGCTACTGTCACTCAAGGGGCAATTTCTACTGGGTCGTATGTCAAGTTTCAAAGACCAGTTTTATAATATTGGACAAGTCACACAAGTCCTCAGGACTTTATATCTGCATATACAAATAGTTATCCTTTGCTTTTCTCCCAAAGGACTCTATTAAGTATCCATTGTTATTAATGTTAAGTGCTGTCCAGCCGGTTCTGACTCATAGTGATCCTGTTGCATAAGGTTTCCAAAGAGCAACTGGTGGGTTTGAACCGACAACTTTGTGGTTAGCAGTCCAAAGCTTATCCTACAAAACCAGGGTATGAGATTTAAACTCAATGAGGAGGGGATGGTGGTATTGAAAGTTCCTCCAATACTGAGGCCTTTACTGTTTGAAGAATAATATTTAACAAGTGATGGACTGCAAAGTTCGTTTGAACCGCAAGATCAGCAGTTCAGGCTCACCAGTCACTCCCCAGAAACCCTATACAGGGTCGCTATGGGTCAGACCCAACCAACTTGACAGGACTTAACAACAATATTTATATAGTCGCTATGGGTTGGAACCGACTCGACGGCACTTAACAACAACATATATATATATATATCGTGGTGGTGGTTGTGTGCCGTGGAGTCGGTTCCGACTCATAGTGACCCTGTGTAGGTTTCCAAGGCTGTAAATTTTTAAGGGAGCAGATAGCCTCATCTTTCTCCCGCGGAACATCTGGTAGTTTTGAACTGCTGACCCCTTAAGATTAGCAGCCTGACTCATCACCACCACACCATATGTATATATATAGATATATATGTGTGTGTGTGTGTGTTGTTGTTGTTGTTGTTATGTGCCATGGAGTAGGTTCCAACTCATAGTGACCCTATACAGGGTTTCCAAGGCTGTAAATCTTTATGGGAGCAGAAAGCCTCATCTTTCTCCTGCGGAACAGCTGGTAGTTTTGAACTGCTGACTTTGCGGCTCGCAGCCCGATTCGTAACCACTACGCTACCAGAGCTCCATACATATGTTGTATCCTGGTGTGACACTGTAGGCTCATCACTGGACTGCAAACCACAAGATCAGCTGTTCAAACCCACCAGTTGCTCCTCTGAAACCCTGTTCACAGTTGCTATGAGTTCTAATCAACTTTAGGGCACTTAACCACAATACAGTGTACAAAGCCCTTTCATTAGAGGGAGACTAGGATCCTAGGAGTTCTGCAACAAGTGAAAAAGGCAAGTCACCAAAACAACAAAATCATATTGTCTATTGAAAGTAAGAAACTAATCTTTTAAGTTCTATGTGTGCCTGAAACAACTCTTCCGCTTGTTAGTCTTCTAGACTCTCATGTTAGAATCAAGGCTAAAATATGGCTTACCTTTAATAGATAACGAGTACTCATCAGGTTTTCTTCAGAAATCTCACTCTTTGATAGCCACTTAATTAAAACTAAATTGCATTAAATTAATACTGCTGGTTCATTGTTATTAACACTTCCAGAAGAATAATAATTAGTAATGTTTGAATAAAATATAGTCCAAATTTTTGTCCAACAATTCACTGAGAGCTCCCTTGTAATAGCTGAAGCAATTCAAAGACAATTAATAATGAGAGAACTCTGTAGTCTGGGGTAAAAGAACATGTTTCCTACCTACCAAAGATTTTGTCACCTTCATGTCTGCTGTCCTCCCCATGACTAAGAATTTAACATCTGGCAAGTAAGGCTGAAAAGTATAACAATTCGGAACTAGTGCCTTGTATATAAAACAGTCTTTTCTATTTTCCAAAGATATTTGAACACATCTTTTCTCTTTTGGTTCTTTCAATAGCCCTGTGATATATCAGGAGTCCTGGTGTGGCGCTGTAGCATCAACACTGGAACGCAAGGTCAGTTTGAACCACATGGTCGAGGGTTCAAACCCATCAGCTGCTCTTCGGGTCAGGGACTGATATTCTCATCTGGGAGATTAAGAAATGACAACACAGACACATTCTAGGTACACCTGATTCTTCCCAGGGTTCAGATCTCCAGACTCCTATGATCTCATTTTCATGCTTCTGTAATCTAACACCTCAGTGATACATTTCCAGGCAAAAACATCTTTTAGCAAAATAAGAAAAAGTCACTCAAAATATTTGATGGACCAACAATACAATCCTAGCAGTAGAATCTAATGAGTATTTTTCAGATAGTATCCCTCCAGGCTCCCCACTTACCATTCACTTGGCTGCCTCCAGGAAAGGAAAATCTGAGGCTGTTTCTGGATGAATGTGCTTTATAGTTCCGGAGGACCAATGGCAGCCCTGGGAAAACCTTGTCTCATTCTGTGAGTTTGCCCTTTCCTGTCCTGGCCTCTGCTGTCTTCATCCAAAAGGATGTGACATGGTGGAAAGTGACCTGCAGTCACACAGCACATCCCGTGTTTAGGAAATGAACATTGTGTGTTTGCTTTCCCCGAAATGTAGGAAAAGAAACAGGCTCTTCCACAACTTGAAACAAGTGTGGTCATTCTCCCAGGGGGGATACCCTGCCTTTCCTCCCTTGTGAATAGCGAATGACGTTATCTAGGAGGACATCAAATGCACCCCAGGCTGACCATTTATATTGTTTCTTGAGAGGTCACCGTTATAAAACCATTTTTAAAAAGAAAACGGAGAGGAGAAACAAAACAAAACTCCCTTACATCTGATAGTAGCCACTCATGGTTTACTCCTGAAGTTTAAAAAATACTGTCAAGCTGTGAGTGGTGGAAACATGTGATCCATTCCGCTCACAGCCCTTATCTTCCGGTCTGAAGAATAAAAGGCCAAGCCCACAGGAAGGACTGCGTGCAGTTTTGGGCATCTCCAGCTGTGGAGAAGATATTGGAGGTCGCTGACAGGGCACACTACAAGCCAAATGCGTCAGAAAAAGCAGTGGGGTCAAGCTGCACAAAGAGCTAATTATACACTTTCAATAGTGGGGATTTGGCTTCCCAGGTTTTCCTTTGGAGCAACCATTGTAACCCTAGCTGATGGTGGTGGTTATGCGCAGTGGAGTCGCTTCCGACTCATATCAACTCTGTACAGGTTTTCCAAAGCTGTAAATATTTTGTTGTTGTTGTTAAATGCCATGGAGTCGGTTCCGACCCATAGCGACCCTGTAAATCTTTACGGGAGCAGAAAGCCTCATCTTTCTCCCACGGAGCCGCTGGTAGTTTCGAACTGCTGACCTTGCAGCTCACAGACCAATTTGTAACCACTACGCTACGGGAGCAGAAAACCTCATCTTTCTCCCACGGAGCAGCTGGTAGTTTCGAACTGCTGATCCTGAAGTTAGCAGCCTGATTTGTCATAACCACCATGCTACCAGAGCTCCTTAACCCCATTTGATAGTGCAATGAGTGCTATCCACAGCCTGGTGAAGCATGAGCTAAAGAACAATTATCTGCAAAATTCAGGAAGGATACATGAATGTAGCATTTGTGGACTTGTCACAGACCAGGACATTCAGAGGTGGTTGGAGCTCAGACTGAAATTCATTCCCTTCTAACACTCTCACCTTCGGATGCTGTTGTTATTGTTAGTGTCTTGAATTGACTCCAATTCACGGAAACACTATATATAACAGAATATTGCCCAGTCCTGTTTCATCTTCACAAAGGTTGGTACACTTTGTATTTTGAGTACTTTCCTACCTAGCCCATCCCAGAGCCATCAGGTCAATTCTGACTCATACAGACCATTTAGAACAGAGTAGAGCTGCTTCTTAGGGTTCCCAAGACTGTAAATCTTTATAGGAGCAGCTGGTGGGTTTGAACCACCGACCTTGCAGTTAGCAGTCCAATTCATAATCCACAGAGTTGCTAGAGCTCCTCCTTCCAACCTACGGCACTCATTTTCCAGCACATTATCTGTCAGTATTCTGTTGTGATCCATAAGGTTTTCACTGGCTAATTTGTAGAAGTAGTTTGCCAGGCCTTTCTTCCTATTTTAAACTGTAAATCCTGTAAGCTCCACTAAAATCGGTTCACCATGACTGACCTGGCTATAATTTGAACACCAATGGCATACCTTTCAGTATCAAAACAACATAGACGCTACCACAGTAAGACACCTGATAGACAGGTGGTGGCACCTTTAGATGAAGAACACCAAACTTGTTTTTCAATTAAATCAACCTGATTATTGCTGCAACTCTCTGGTCATTTGGAAAGTGTAACAGGCATATCTTTCTAGAGCATGGTTAAATTCCTACCTTTATCACTTTTGGTGTGGCACTGTAGGATCAGCACTGGACTGCGAAACACAAGGTCAACAGTTCAAATCCACCACCTGCTCCTTGGAAACCCTCTACAGGGCCCCTATGAGTTGGAACTGACTCAATGATACTTAACAGTAACAACAATAATTATCACCAGTTGTCATCAAGTTGACTCCAACTCATGATAACCATTCATGATAACCACCATGACTGATTTTCTAGAAGTAGATCACCAGGCCTTTCTTCTGAGATGCTTCTTGATGAACTTCAACCTCAAACCTTTCTGCTAACAGTCAAAGATATTAACTGTTTCCACCACTCAGGTACTTCTGTAACTATCCTTTGTATTTGTCAATACTATACTACTTGATGCTACTGACAACCACGGTCTTTTTGAGTTTGATTATTCTGAATTTGGGTTATATCCAAATATTCTCGCTACAACTCCTCAAAGGAAAAATAGAACCTGTTCAAGATACCATCAGTATCTACCTGCACTTTAAGAAGCAGGAGAATGTCTTCTTCTACCCCCATAGACATAGTAACTATAAATGGAATATGAACCAGGGTGAATTGGAAGCAGGCAAAGTGGGGCCATATCCTGACTCTTCAGTTCCTGTATGCTCTTCCAACTTCCTTGGCCGTTTCCTTATGTGTTTCAGGTTTACCATTGTTATGCAATCAATTCTGTTTCATAGCGATCCTACAGGGCAAAGTAAAACTGCCCCATAGGGTTTCTAAGACTGATCTCTATGGAAGTCTACTGCCACATCAAACCACCAGTGGCCTAAATGAAGTTTCACTGCCTATTAAAATTGACTTGTTGTTGTTAAGTGCCATCGAGTCGGTTCCAATCCATGACCCTATATATGTTTTCTGAGGATCAGCTGGTGGGTTTGAACAGCCAACCTTGAGGTTCAAACTGACCTTCCAGTCCAGTACATAATCCTGCAGTGCCACACCAGGATAAAAGTTGAGTACTTCACATTATTTACAAAAACTGTACTTTAAATTTGGCATTTATTTACTTTCACATGTCAAAGTACAAGAAGAAATTTAAGGAACAATTGAAGGCATTTTGATTACAGATCCCGTGTGAGCAGTCTCCTTCTTTCAGAGATATAAAAAAATATGAAATTAAGATCATTTGTGACTGTGAGGTTTAAACCAAAGGTCTTCCCACCTCTCCTAATGTACCCTCCTAATATGTACATTCACCCAAAGAAAGAAAAGTAAATTGAAATAATAGCACATATCCAGAGCCGACTGGAAGGCACTTAACAACAACAGCAATTAACCTGAAGATTTTGCTCATACATCTTGGAAATTTTACCAGAATGTAAATGAGATATTGTTGTTAAATGCCATCAAGTCAGTTCTGACTCACAGTGACCCTGTATAGGGTTTCCAAGGAGCAACTGGTGGGTTTGAACTGCTGACCTGCAATTAGTAGTCCAGTGCTTATCTTACAGAGCCACACTAGGACTCTGATGTTGTTTCATTAATGTTATGTGCCATTGAATCGATTCTGACTCATAGCGACCTGTATAGGGTTTCCAAGGAGTGGCTGGTGGGTTTGAAGTGTATTATCCTGCAGTGCCACACCAGGACTCCGATTGTTGTTGACGTTAAGTGTCTTGGAATTGATTCCAACGACCCTATATAGGGTTTATGAGGAGCGGCTGGTGAGCTTGAACTGCCAACCTTGAGATTCAAAGACCTTGCAGTCCAGTGCTTATCCTACAGCACCAAACCAAAACTCTGATTTTGCTGTTGTTGACGTCAAATCGGTTCTGACTCAGAGACCCTGTAAAGAGTTTCCAAGGAGCAGCTGATAAGTTTGAACCACCAACCTTGCCTAAAGAAAAGTGTTTTGTTCATTCAAAGACATATAATTGTATTTGTAATTATTCTATGAGAATTTAGCATTGAATTATCTCATGGATCTTCAGACTTGATAGAGGCACCTTGGACCATTTATTGTGTCGAGGACTTTGAAGATATCTATGTTGCATAATGAGATTTTCTGCTCATGTAAAGATTTACAGCCTTGGAAATCTTATACAGGGCTGCTATGAGTTGGAACAGACTCGAAGGCTCACAACCACCATGACCACCACGCTGCATGAAGGAGTCCTGGTGTGGCACTGTAGGATAAGCACTAGACTGCTGCAGTTCAAATCCACCAGCCACTCCTTGGAAACCCTACATAGATTCACTATGAGTCAGAACCAATTCAATGGCACTTAACAACAACAACATGTTGCATGAAATCTCAACTACTATTGTTCTATACTCTTGTAATTTGCACAGGGAACGAAAGACCCAATGACCATTGAAACATAACCATTTCATCTCTCAAAATGGGTCTCTGATCTTTGTCAATATATATATATATATATACATATATTCACACACAAAAATCCTTAAACACTAGCCTGTGTTCTTTTTTCCACTTAACGTTCCTACAGGTACAGATGTCTCTGTGTTGACATAATCCTCACCTCTGTCATTTTTTAATAGCTATAATATAATCCCATTGTTTGCTTAGTCATTTCCCTTTTAGACCCTTGGATTGCTTCCAGTTGCTTTTTTTTCTTCTTCTTCTTCTCCTTTCCCACAACTGTAGCTAAAGTTGACAGAAACATCTGTGTACATTTTCCCCCTTTGGATTATTTCTTTGGGGAATAATCACAAATGGAAAAATACCAGATGAAGGGGAATGAATATTTATGTACTTTTTATTACATATTTCTGTGTTGTTTTCTAGAAGAAAGTAACATATAATGCCTTCAGCTCTATAATAATAATACCTTCTGGCTTTGAGACACCTCAGAATTTTTTTATTATATAATGTTTAAAATTTTTTGGTTGGTTTTAACTCCACAAATATGTTTGAAATATCTACTGTGTATCCAGGTATCATGCTAGATTCTGAGGACAAACAATTGAGTAAGATACAGTTCCCACCCTCCAAGAGATTGCAATCTACTGGAAGGAATAGGTAGCAAACAATTAATTTCAATGCAATATGGAAAGTGCCAGAGGTGTGTGCAGGGACCAAAGAAGCACTAAAAAGTCCGTGCCAAGGAAGGGCTTCCTGGGAGCACTAATGGTGAGCTGAACCTTAGGAGCTGAGCAAGTTATGCCAACAAGAATTAGGAGAGAGAGAATGACAAGCTGAAGGAACAGAATAAACAAAGGCATGGAGGAGTGTTCAGGATGGTATTATTTGGTATTACTGAGCATAAAGTGAACGTCTGGAAATGTCCAGGGATGAGTCTGAAGGAGACGTAGGGACCAAGTAAGCCATGATAAATCTCCAGTACCATATGGGAAGTGGATGAAGCCTTTGAATCTGTGGACTTTCAAGGTGAGGTTTGACATGACTGACAATTGTGTGAAGGATGACTTTCAGAGGTATGTTGTTGTAAAGTGCCATCGAGTCGGTTCCAACCCATAGCGACCCTGTATAGGGTTTCTGATGAGCAGCTGGTGAGCTTGAACCACTGACCTTGCAGTTCAAATGGCTTTGCAGTCTGGCGCATTAACCTACAGCACCACACCAGGACTCCTTCAGAGGTATACATATCACTAAAAGTCAAGAAGAGTTAAGAGCTGTTGAAGTTGATAACAGGGATAATAGGACATGGATTTGGATTATGTTGATAAAGTAAGAGTAGAAACCAGAAAGGTTAAAAATAAAAGTTTGGGAACAAAATTGGTAGATCATATTTAATGCTTCTGCTTGGACATCATATCCACTTACATCTATTGGTCAAATCAAGTCATATGACCAAGTCAACATTAATGGGACAGGGAATTATACTTCTCCCGGGGATGGGGGGGGAGGCAAGAGGAAGAAATACAAACCATCAGGTCAGCAACCAGAGTGCTTTTGTTGTGGAAAAGCTATTCCTAAGAATATCACATCAAGCATCTCATATTGCTTCTTCCTTTTCAGGGATTTCCTTGGAATTGTAGTCTCCATCTTGATATAGAAAGAATCCTATTTAGGCTAATTCAAGTATAAGTCAACTATTGCTATGGATCTCAGGGAAATCAGTGATTTCCTTGGAATTGTAGTCCTCATCATGATATAGAAAGAATCCTATTCAGACTAATTCAAGTACAAGTAAACTACTGCTATGAATCTGAGGGAGATGCTTGAGAATGGAAAAGGACCAAAGAGCCCTAGACCCAGAGTGTGGTTAGTTAAACAGCCTGCTTGGATGCCCCCAACCACTGGAGTTCCATCATCCTTGAATAATCAGTCCAAGAATCAAAGTTCTGCTTCAGACCTCCAGGTTGGATGAGCTAGGGTCAAGTGTTCATCCCTAGGTTGGACTGAGTAAGGAGTAAATTCCCATCAGATTCCAAGTGGAGAATGGTCACAGAACTTTCCCTCCCAACACTACACATAGTTGGGGAGAAGAATTTCCACATTAGGAAATGGTGGTGGTGGTGGTGGTGTGTGTGTGTGTATGTGTGTGTGGAGGGGGTGTAGTATTGAGGAAAGGGAAACTGATGATGAGAAAAAAAGAAAACACCCACAATCAACTTTCTACACCTAATTTGACCCACTGGAGTTTATTACAATGCATCCTAGGCGTTATGCTAATTCTGTTCCAGTCTGATATAATTTTAATCACTTTAATTAAATAGTAGTATTTTTTCCTATGGTGGTGGTGATGGCTGTTATGTGCCGTGAAGTCGGTTACGGCTCACAGTAACCCTGTATAGGGTTTCCAAGGCTATAAATCTTTACGAGAGCAGAAAGCTTCATTTTTCTCTCGCAGAGCAGCTAGCTGGTAGATACAAACTGCTAACCTTGCAGTTAGCAGCCCAATTCATAACCCAGTATAGTACTAATCAATATGACACAACAATGGTGTTGTTGTTAAGTGCCATCAAGTCGTTTCTGGCTCATAGTGACCCTGTCTGTATAGGGTTTCCAAGGAGCAGCTGGTGGGTTTGAACAACACACCTATAGAAATCTTATGTTGGTTTGTCTTACATTGATTTCTTATCATTATTTGAATCTACTTCTAAAATCTCTTTCACTGGTATTTTGTTTTTTAATTCAAAAAAATTTTGAAAATCACTGATTGATAATACGATATTTATTCTTAAAAGGAGACTCTACCATGCTTGCCTTCTGTCCCAGTCTCCCTGGTGTGATCTGCTGAAGCCAGTTTAAGTTTGTTTTACTTCCTACCCCACAGCTGTGCACACCTGCACAGAACACCTGGGACTCATGTGGGACTCATTACATCATTTCTATAAAAGCGTTTGCCCCATGGGTCCTATTACAGTGTATCTAGTTTACCACATGTCTTTTCCGCTGGTGCCAGAAAGACTGCACCTGAGTCCACACCCCACCAGCAGCCGTAAAGATCTCTTATCTCCCAGGACATGGGGAAGCTATTACCTTCATCTTTTCGTTTCCCAGACTTAGTCACTATCTTCCAAGGACTCAGACATATACAACAGTCATTGCAATTGGTTTTAACACCTGCTTGTTTTGTATCTACAGAGGCATGATAGAGTTTAAGCGATCCTTCATCTGTTAAACAACTTAGATAGTTTTGTTTTCAATGTGTCCTCTAAAGGGTAAGAGCATGTTGGCAACTTTGCTACAGCCTATTTTTATAGAAGAATTCTGTGAGTTCACATTAAACTTTACAGTGAAGCAAGGATGCTTCTCTTCCAACTCTCTGAAAGCTGAACATTACTGTCTAGTTAATTGTTGTTGCTGTTATTTTGATGGGTTTCAACTCTATTTGCTTTTGAATTGGGTGAGAAAATAATCTTGTATAATGCACTTTTTTTCCTAAAACAATTAGCACTTTAAAATTGATTTCTATCTTTAATTTCTACTGCTAAAAAATTTTAAACTACCTTTGAAAAAAAGGGGAAACAGATCCTATAATGTAGACCTCTGTGTGTGGAGTAAAAACATGGGGCTTAAGTTCTGCATCTGCAGTTCCTCTGTGACTTTAGAGAACTTACTTGACCTCTCTGAGTCTCGTTTGGCTTTACAAGGTTTTGATTAAATTAGAAAATGAATGTGCAAACCTTATGAGAATTATAAAACATAGCATTATTAAGTCAGTGACTATTACAGTCGCCTTTTAAACAGTTCTGCATTTATACATTATTACAGGAGTATATGATCTGATTTACAAGCTTATTTTGACTCAGAAATAGCTTTTTATTTTTTTAGCTATAGGGAATTTTAAAAATGATATTTTAGCTTATTAATTTATAATGTTTCTTTGACCTTTTTGCACCTAGAGTAGATAACTTGGGAATATGTGTCCCGCCCTTTTTAGCACCATCCGAAGATTCCAGTATCTGTGTCAGAACTACACTGCATGCACCTGCTCCACTCCATCAAGTCAGTTCCGACTCAGAGAGTCCCTGTATTTCTGAGAAGCGGCTGGTGAATTTGAGCAGCCGACCTTCTGGTTCAAACTGACCTTTAAGTCGAGTGCTTTTCCTACAACACCACACCAAGACTCTGCTCCACGGACTGGACCGAGATGAACATCAGACAAAACTTGGCCAATCATATACTTTTCCTGGAGTATTGGGATTTTGAACTAGAGAGAGCTGAGTCAGTCTTCTTAATGGCTGGAACTGAAATATGGAACTCAAGATCTCTTTGTGTTGCCAAAGAGCAGGGGAGATTGCTTGCTGAGAAAAATACAGAGACAAAGAGCTGAGAGGAAATCAGAAAAAGAGTTCTAATTTTTATTTTTTGTTATCCATGGGTTCCATGAGACATTTCTATTTATTCCTTGAGCAACCATGATTTGATTTCTGATCCTTGCAACACTGAGCCCTAACAAACCTTGTAGTATTAAGTATTACTGTTAAGTGCCATGGAGTTGGTTCAGACTCATATTGACCCTGTGTAGGTTTTAAATCCTCACAGGAGCAGAAAGCCTCATCTTTCTCTCTCAGAGCAGCTGGTGGGCTCGAACCACAGACCTTCTGGTTCACAGTTTAGTGCTTATCGTGTGGAGCCACTGCATACCCGTCGCATTGACTATAACATTTAAAAAATTAATTTCGATTTCTGGAGGTGTTTCTCTGTGCAACAAATTAACTCTTTAGTAGTCATTTATCTTCACCTTGGGTGTCACAATGCTTTTTTTCCATGAAAAATATTCTTTATCTTCTTAATCACAAAAAGATGTGCATACTTCTTGTAGCAGTACATATTGTTATGTTATATAACAAATTAATATAATATAAAATGCAGAAGGAAATCAAAGCTTTACTTGTCCATCTGTTTTCACCCTCTAGAGGTAATATTGAAGGAGCTCTGGTGGTACTGTAGGATAAGCACTGGACTTCGAACTACAAAGTCAGCAGTTCAAACCCAGTGGCTGCTCCTCAGGAGAAAGATGAGGCTTTTCTTCTCCTATAAAGATTTACAGCCTCAGAAACTTTATACACGGTCTCTTTGAGTCAGAATCAATTTGATGGCAGCGGGTTTTTAGAGGTAATATTGAGGTATAGTTTTCTATGTGTCCTTTTCAGGAGGGGCCAGTCCCTAGGGAGAACATCATGCTTAGTAGAGTAGAGGGTCAGCAAAATAAACAGGAAGACCCTCAATGAGATGGATTGACAGAGTGGCTGTAACAATGCACTCAAACATAACAATGATTGTGAGGATGGTGCAGGACCAGAAAGTGTTTCATTCTATTATACATAGACTCAAAGGCACCTAACAACAATGTGTTCTTAATAGCATTTTTATGATTATACAGACATGTGTATTTCACATATGTGATTGTGATTGTCTTTCACAAAAATAATGTGTTTTGTGTAATACAACTTTTTTTTCCATTTCAATAAGACATCATGAAATTGTGCTTGTCTTTCCATATACCTACCTGCAGATCACTTTCTGTCCTTCCCTCTGACCTGCTGGTCTGTGTCCCATTAAGCTGACATGTGCAACTGCCTCACCTAGGCTCCCTTTCCAGGTGCTTCTGCATGGGTTCAGCCAATGGGTGGAATGAACAAGAGATCAGAGAACAGGAAAGAGATATTGGTATACTGCTTCACTGCTTTGCTTCAGTCCCTACTTCAGCTGTCTTTGCTGATAGCTGTATTCCTGTTTGATACAGTTCCACCAGGTGGCCCTGCCTCCATGATTCCTCCTGTTATACTATTTTCTCCCCCTAGGAGGAGATCATACCTTAGGTCCTAGAGTGGCCAGAGCTTTCCACTATTGCTAGTATCTTCTATATACTTCATAGTCTCTTGTAGGTTTATTTAACACAGTTCAACATCTCTAAGTATACCTTTCCTTAAAGTTACTTTGTTTAAACCAGCTGGGATGAATTCTGTTTTCTGTAGGACTCCTCTCTTACACATATACCAAAGTGGTGTATGTGGCTATCACCCATTGTCTGGGAAGGTCGTGGTTTACTTATCCACTCCTTTATTGTGGACATTCATCATATTTTCCATTGTTTGAAATAATGCTCACTGAGCATGTGTGTTTTTCTGTGTATGTATGTGTATTCTTGCTGTTTCTATCTGTAGGATTGTTGTTAAGTGCTGTTGAGTCAGGTCTGACTCATAGCAACCGTGCATAGGGTTTCCAAGGAGTGGCTAGTGAGTTTGAACCTCTGATCTTGTCATTTAAACTAACCTTCTGGTCCAGTACTTTATCCTACATCACCATACCAGGACTCCATAGAATAATAGATCTGTAGGATAGCTTCCTCACATTGGAATAGCTGAAATAAAAGGCATATATATTTAGAAGTTGATAAATATTTTCTTTACATCCAAAATAGAGGTTTAACAATTTCCTCTCCCTGGAACATATTTACATCTAATGATCAACAAAGAAGTCAAGGTTATAATAAATACAAAAGTAAGGCTCTAGTAAAACATGCATAATTAGACCTTTATTCCAGAAGAAATCATGGATATTTTTAACACCTAAAATGAATAAGCCTTTATAAAGGAGTTTCTGAGTCCTACAGCTATTTAGACAACATAATCCTTCAACCAGCTTTATTTCAAGGAAAGAGAACAATTTCTGACTGTTTGGACTAATCTGACCAGAAAAAGTTCCAATAGTCTCTAAGTGCATTAGCTTAAGCACATGATTAAGAATAAAATTAAAAGACCATTTTGATGGCAAGTTTCACAGTGCACCCACATAGTACATAACTTCTATTTGGGGCCCAGATACTAAGTGTTTGCTGTCACATTCCAGGTTTAGATTTATAAAGTTTAATATCTCAAAAGCAGAAATAGGTTCCAGAGAGCAACAAAGTGATGTTCATTGAGCGTTATATTTAATAAACCCACTGCCATTTAGTTGGTTCCAATTCATAGTGACCTTTTAGGTAGAACTACTAAGGAGCTCTGGTAGTGTAGAGGCTACGAATTGGGCTGTGAACCACAAGGTCAGCAGTTCGAAACTACCAGCTGTTCCGCGGGAGAAAGATGAGGCTTTCTGCTCCCGTAAAGATTTATAGCCTCGG
>NW_006408604.1:11554311-11587107 GCF_000296735.1 Chrysochloris asiatica
CGGTATGGATTACATCTCAATGTAAAGAAACAAAAATCCTCACCACTGGACCAATAAACAACATTCTTATCAATAGAGAATATTGAAGTTGTCAAGGACTTCATTCTTTTTGGATCAACTATCAACACTCACAGAAGCAGCAGTCAAAAAGTCAAATGACGTATTGCATTAGGCAAATCTACTGCACAAGACCTTTCTAAAATGTTGAAGAGCAAGGATGTCATCTTGAGGGCTAAGGTACGCCTGACCCAAGCCATGGTATTTCCAATAACTTCATATGCATGCAAAAGCTGGACAGTGAATCAGGAAGACCGGAGAAGAATTGATGCTTTTGAATTATGGTGTTGGAGTAGAATACTAAAAGTGCCATGAGCTGCCAAAAGAACCAATAGATCCATTTTGGAAGAAGTGCAGCCAGAGTGCTCCTTGAAAGCTAGGATAGCCAGGCTTCATCTCTCAAACTTTGGGCATGTTTTAGGAGGGACCAGTCGCTGGAGAAGGATATCATGTTTGGAAGGTGGTGGGTCAGAAAAAAAGAGGAAGACCCCCAATGAGATGGATTGGCCAAGTGGCAGCATCAATGGACTCAAGCTTGGCAGTGGTAGTGAGGTTGGCCCAGGATCAGGCAGTGTTTCATTTTGCTGTGCATAAGGTCACTATGAGTCGGTACCGACTCGTTGGTGCCTAACAACAACAACAGTGCCACAGTGGCTAAGCATTCATCTGCTAATCAAAAAGTCAGTTAGAACCTACCACCCACTTTGCAGGAGAAAGATAAGGCAGTCTGCTTCTGTAGATATACAGCCTTGGAAACCCTATGGGGCAGTTCCACTCTGTCTTACAGTGTTGCTATGAGTCAGAATTGATTTGATGGGAATTTGTTTGATTTTGGTTTTGCTGCAGTTTAAAATGCACTCCCTCATGAGACTGAGTACTTTTCCTAAGGTTTGTTGTTGTTTTAAAAAATAGTTCAACCCCTCCATACACAGAGTAGACAGGGATGGGCAACTTAGACACTGGCTACCAAAAATGGGGGGGCTACAAAGGCAATAAGTGACTGGCTTACAAGCTATGAAGAGGGAACCTAGATACTACTCAATCTCCACTGAGTAGTATCCAATCTGTCTGGATGGGGCTGATGAAAGAAGATGCAGATAGGTCTCTTGTGATACAATAGTGAATAATTGTTATCAAGACTGATTGTGAGGGTTGGGAATGTAAAGGTAGATATTTTGTAGCAAAAGGAGGGGAGTGATTGACTTTGCAATCTAGGAGTGGAGGTCCCTGGGACCATCAAGGGAGAAGAGCAGAGAGCGGGACCCTACCCAGAGAAGCAGTGATGCCAGAGATGGAGGCAGAGACAATGACGTGGAGAGATGGAGTGGCTGGGGAGTTTAGACCCAGAAAGGGAGAGGGGCTGTGTGCTGACGACTGGGGGCAGGCTTGCAGGGTATACTCTTTGGTTGGTTGATGAAGCATGGAGGGGATTGTAACTGTGGCAATGAAATGATATATGATAGGATGATTGTAAAGCTAATGTTCTCCCATGTAAACTATCACATAATTCACAATAAAACATTTTAAAAAACAACAACAATGAGATATCTTCTCATGCCAGCATTAATAACAAAGTTCAAAAAAAACAAACAAACCAGAAAACAACATATGCTGGCAAGGGTATGGAGAGACTGGGATCCTCCTACATTGCTGGTGGGACTGTAAAATGGTACAAACACTGTGGAAAACAGTATGGCACGGCTTCAGAAAATTGGAAATAGAAATACTGTATGACCCAGCAATCCCTCTACTTGGTATATATCCACAAGAAATAAGAGTCAGGACACAAGTACATATATGCACACTGATGTTCAACCTAGCAATATTCTCATAGTTAAGAGATGGCGACAGTTTAAATGCCCATCAATAGAACAGTGGATAAACAAACTTTGGTACTTATACACAATGGAATATTATATAGCATTGAAGAATAGCACTGAATCTGTGAAACACCTCATAACATGGATGAACCTCAAGGACATGATGCTGAGTGAAATACATCAATCACCAAAGGACAAATATTATATGAGACCACTGTTGTAAAAACTCAAGAAAGTGTTTTCATACTAAAAGAAAATCTTTGAATGGTTACCAGGAGTGGGAGGGAAGGGAGAGTAATTCATTGGCTAGAGGATGGACTCATGCTAACATCCTGTGACTGGGAAGGTAATATATAAGAACAGGGAGGGCAATGCACAAGAAGAGGGAAGTTGGCAGAAGAATGATGAAGGTAGTTGTATAGGGGTTAAAGGGGATAGAGGTAATAGTGATAGATGCACAACTTTGAAACAACAATGTTCTTTATGTTGATACATGGACAGAGTCACAGGCTGAATGGGTATGGGAGGAAGAGTGGGAGATAGATAAATTTCTGTATCTCACAAATACATGAGTTGGAAAGAGGATATTTGTATCTGAGTAACCACACGGAGGAAGCTGGACAACTGTTGCTGCGTGATTGGGGACTGCAATCATTGTTGAAACAAAGTATATGATTTGTTGAATGTAGAACTGATGATCTTGTCTAATATTAATTCACAATAAAAAGCTTAAAAATTTATATATATATATATACACACACACACACACTGTCAAAAAAAATTAAAAAGTTCAATGCCATTCTGTATCCAGGGTTGAAATTTCATTCATTTTTCTATTTCCAATTTTAATTATGCTCATCATATTGTCTACACAGCATATCAGAGAATTGGCAACAAAATTAAATTACAAAAGTAATAAAATATCAACAATGTTGAAAAAAGTTACTCCCTCCCCTTTTCAAATTCTTAGGGAGAAATTAATGTCCAAAAAATGAAATCCTCTGGTAAGTCAAAATTATGAGATATTGAATTTCGAAGAAAGTAAAATCCAAAATAAAATGATCTTGCTTTTGTGGGTTAAATTCAAAGAAGTAAATCTAAGGTTTATCTTCCAACTTATTATTCTGCTATTTCTCAGCTGGAAGGAACTTCAAAGTCTCAAAGTTGGGATACTTTTAGCAGCTATATCTTAAATTGTATCTTATTGGGTTGGGTGTATTCGTAGTTCCTTCCGAGCCTCCAAATAAAAAAAACAAAAACAAAAGTCCTGGCAAATCTGTGATATACCCTTTAGATTTAGTTGGGCTTGTTGCTAAGTGCTGTGGAGTTGGTTCTGACTCATAGAGACCATGTATAGAGTTTCCAAAAAGGAGCTGGTAGGTTTGCACCATTGACCTTGCAGTTAGCAGTCCAGTACGTATCCTACACCAGGACTCCATAGATTTAGTTGTTGTTGTTGTTAAGTACTATTGAGTGGGTTCCGACTCATAGCAACCCTATATAGGGTTTCCAAGGAGCTTAGACATGTGAAATAATCACAGTGCTGTCTACATACCCACCAAATTTAGAACACTAGCCAATTCCTAGAAGTTACCTCAATCAAAATTGCATATCAGAATCAGTACTTTGAGGTGCCAAAAATCATTGCCAAGACTGCAGCCTTACCAAAATACTAGGTGATCAGTGCTAAGAATCCTGAATGTATAGCTTGTGAATTTAAGCCCATCCAGCACAAAACAACAATAACAAGTTAAGAGAAATCTTTTAGCCATAGGTTAATTTCAGCACCATCAGCTACAGCAATTGAGAGAGTGTCCTCTTCTTGTTCTCTTCTTGCAAAGTTTAGAAATGTGTAGTGGCAACATCCTCAGTCATCTGATCTTATTTGAAGTTCTGTTCTTTTCCAACTATGAGGATAAATCAGAACGAATTGCTACAAAATCGTAGGAACGTTTATTAAACAAAATATCAAAGCATGAAGGTATTGTTGCTTGACATATCCTCCATCTAGGTTTATAGGTTTGGAGGGTGATGTTTCCATATCTCTAACCCTTCCTGATGTGGCACTGTGGGTTAATGTGCCAATCTGAAAAACTATATGCACTCCAAGGTCAGTAGTTCAAGCTCAGCAGCTGTTCCTTGGAAACCCGATACAGGGTCACTATGAGTTAGAGGCGACTCACCAATGGGTTTTCAGTTTGTTTGTTTTTTTTTAAACTTCTTCCTAATAAGTCCCCATGATGGTCCTGTGTCCTTTGAGAAAATCTATGAAGATTACCCCGTTGGGATCTCCCAAAACAGTCACCATGACCTTTTGAGCTGACCTCTTTGCCTCGAGTTTAACTCATCCAGCAGATCCCTTTGGACACCACTGTTTTTGTTTTCTTAAACTTAGTATTGTGAATTGAAAGCAGATCATCAGTTTTTGCACTCAACAAATCACGTATTTTGCTTCATTACAATAATTGCAATCCCCACCAAGTACCATTAGTAAACAGTATTCACCTCTATTCACTTTAACTGTTGCTTTCCTCCCTGTATCTCCCACTACTTCATATTTGCTCTGCCAATCTCCCTCTTGCCTTCCCCATCAGCCAAGTTAACATGTTTATCCTCTAGTCTGTGAATAATTCTGCCCGCTCTGCTTCTGTAGCCATCCTAGAATGTTTCTTTTATCAAGAAAAACTTTTCTTACCCTTTTATAACAGTGATCTCATATAATATTTGTCCTATTGTATTGACTCATTTCACACAGCATACTGTCCTCGAGGTTCATCCATGTTGAAGGGTGTTTTGCATGTTCATCATTATTCTTCAACGTTATGTAGTATTCCATTCCATATATAGACAGATGTTTCCTTAACCATTCTTCTTTTGATGGGCATTTAGGATAGCTCAATCTTTTTGTTATTGTGAATAGTGCTACAATGAACATGGGTATGCATTTAACTATTCATGTCACGGCTTTCATTTCTTGAGGATATATACTAAATAGAGGGATTGCTGAGTCATATGGAGTTTCTATTTCCAGTGTTTTGAGACAGCACCATATCATTTTCCACAGTGGCTGTACAATTTTACAGTCCCACCAGCAGTGTAGGAGGGCCCCAGCCTTTCCCCACACTCACCAGCATTTGTGGGGGGTTTTTTTGTTTTTTTTGTGTGTGTGTGTGTTGGTTTGTTTTTAACATTGCTATTAATGCTACGGACTCATGGCATGCCATTGTAGGACAAGCACTGGGCTGAAAACCACAAGGTTGGTGATTTAAACCCACTAGCTGCTTCTCGGAAACCCCGTACAGGGTCGCTATGAGTCGGAACTGACTCGACAGTACTTAATAACAACATCATTAATGGTGGAGTAAGATGATACCTCATCGTTGTTTTGATTTGCATTTCTCTAATGGCTGACTACTCATCTGTCAGTTTGCCACACTATAGTGGCTTGCATGTTACTGTGAGGCTGGAAGCAATGCCACCAATATTTTAAATACCAGCAGGGTTACCCATGGTGGACAGGCTTCAGCTGAACTTCCAGAATAAGACAATTTAAGAAGAAGAAGAGGTAGACTGTTTCTGAAAGTTCAGCCCCTGAAAACCTCATAAATAGTCGTGGAACATTCTCAGATGTAGTGTCGAAGAGGAGCCCCTCGGTTTGGAAGCCACTTAAAATATGACTAGGGAAGAGCTGCCTTCTCAAAATAGAGTTGACAGTGATGATGCACATGGAGGAAAGCTTTTGGGACCTTGATCTATCTGACTTTCATCATACCAGTACCAGACTGTTTGACTACTGTGGCTGTATGTTGTTGTTAAGTGTCGTCGAGTCAGTTCTGACCCATAGCGACCCTGTACATGGTTTCCAAGGAATAACTGGTGAGCTTGAACCACCGACCTTGTAGTTCAAATGGCTTTGCAGTCTGGCGCATTAACCCACAGCACCACACCAGTTTTAATTAAGATCGCAAACTGACAGACCTACTTTGTTCTCTTTTTAAATAATGCTTTACTTATCTATGGTCTCCTTCTTTTTCATAAAAAAGCTAGTGATTTTTTTTTTTCTGTCTCTTTAAAGAATGATGTTGAAATCTGGATTGGGATTACATTATAGCTTTAGATTGTTTTGGGTAGTGTTGACATTTTCACAATGTTAAGTCTTCCTGTACATGAACAGGGCATATTCCTCCATTTCTATAGGTCTCTTTTGGTTTCTTGTAGTGTTTTTTCATTTTCTTTGTATAGGTCCTTTGTTTCTCTGGCTAGATCTATTCCCAAGTATTTAATTTTGTGGATGAATATTGTAAGTGGTATTATTTTCCTGATTTCCTTTTCAGAGTTGTCTTTATTAATGTAAAAACATCCAGGTGAGTTTTATATATTGATCTTGTACCCAGCCACTTTGTGGAATCTGTCACTGAATTCCAATAATTTTCTTGCTGAGTCTTTGGGATTTTCTATGGTCATGGCATCTGCAAATAGAGAGAACTTTACTTCTTCGCCAATTTGGATGACTTTAATTTCCTTTTCTTGCCTTATGATGGTAATGGTGGTAGTGTACCATGGAGTCGGTTCCGATTCATAGCAACCCTGTATAAGGTTTCTGAGGTTGTAAATCTTTATGGGAGCAGAAAGCCTCATCTTTCTCCTGCGGAATAGCTGGTAGTTTCGAACTGTTGACCGTGAGGTCAGAAGCCCAATTAGTAACCACTACACTACCAGAGCTCCTTACGATTTATTCTAGAGTTAATTTATTTCTTTCTTCCATTCTATTAGAGTTTGTTTTATGTGTTTTGAGGCTCTTTCATTAGGCACATATATATTTAATATCGTTTGTCCTCTAGTTCAATTGACTCCTTAATCATGATATAATGTCCTTCTTTGCCTCTTATGCTGGTTTTTGTTTTAAAGTCTGCTTTATCAGAGATTAAAATTGCTACTCTTGTTCATTTTTGATTGCCATTAGCTTGATGTATTTTTTCCATCATTTGATTTTTTTAGTCTATTTCTGTCTTTATGAACAGATCCTGTTTACTTATCCACTATGCTACTCTCTATCTCTTGACTGGTGCATTTAATCCATTTACATTCCATGTGATTATCAATAGGTATGAGTTGATTATTGTCCTTTTGCTGTGGTTTTTGTGTGTGTATGGTGCTGCTAGTTTTTTTGTTCCACATAATTTTATGCACTGAATACATTTTGGTTTGGGATTTTCTTTTCATTTTCATTTCTGTTGTGTTAATGTTTACTAAATCTGATTGTCCTCTTTTTAAAATATTGATGTGAAGTTGTATTAATTTTTCTTTGAGGTTACTATGTAATTGTTTCCCCTGTTTAAAACAGAATCTTGAAATTTACATGAATATCTTACCATTTCAAAATTCTGTTCCTACATTATTTCCTCTTTTTGCTTTGTAGTTGACTTTTACTTTATTTTAAATTGATATCTCTGGTTCCCTATTTTCAGACTTATAAATAGATCTGTTTTACTTTAAACACTTCTATAGCTGGATTGATTTCTGGGTGGTATTGTCAGGTATGATAACCTCAGATTGTTGTCCACTGTTGTTGGTTCTCAGCCCAAAGAAAACATATTAGCATTTTTTATAAAGTTGGTATGGTCGTTACAAATTCTTTTAATATCTGTTTATCAGGAAACCTCCTAATTTTGCTGTCATATCTGAGGGACAACTTTGCTGGGTAGATGATTCTTGGTTGACAGTTTTTTCTTTCAGACTTTTGTGTATGTCATCCTATTGTCTTCTTACCTGCATGGTTTCTGCTAAGAAATCAGAGCTTAGTTTTATGGAAGTCTAAAGACACGTTTACTTGGGCATTGCCAATTGAAAAAAATGTTTTCCTACTCTCTCAAATACTTTTTCATATGTCTTTGGAAGACAGTTATTAGATGTTGTTGTTGTGAAGTGCTGTCGAGTCAGTGCCGACCCATAGCGACCCTGTATGGAGTTTCCGAGAAGCAGCTGGTGAGCTGAACCACCGGCCTTGCAGTTCAAACGGCTTTGCAGTCTGGCACATTAACCCACAACACCACACCAGGACTCCATTTATTAGATTGTTATTGTTGTTGTTATGTGCCGTGGAGTCAGTTCCGACTCATAGTGACCCTGTACAGGGTTTCTGAGGCTATAAATCTTTACGGGAGCATTCTTCCACGGAACAGCTGGTAGTTTCGAACTGCCATCCCTGAGGTTTGCAGCCCAATCAGTAACCACTACGCTACCAGAGCTCCTTATTTATTGTTGTTGTTAAGTACCGTGGAGTCAGTTCCGACTCACAGTGACCCTGCACAGGGTTTCCGAGGCTGCAAATCTTTATTTACAGGCACCTAAAAAAAAGAGACCTGTTGTTGGAAAGGCGGCTTTTCCTCTTTCCTTGCCTTGCTTTCGTTTTCTGCACCCTTATCAGCTTGTACTTGCACCTAATGCTCACAGAACTTTAGACCGCCTTCTAGAGGATCAGGCTGAGAAAGAGAGACTGGCAAGTGCCACAGTTCAGATATGACGCCTGAATTCTTGTCCAGAGAGCTTGACAATTAAAAAAAAAAAAAAAAAGGAACCAGGAATACCTGAGTCTATTTGGATAGTTCTTGGGCCATACTGCCATTGCCTTAATATCAACCAGAGGATGTAATGCATCCAATCTGCCACAAACCCAACTGGACGCTTCTTAGAGAGGCAAGGAGAGTGATTCATCATACTCGTGTCTAGGAAAACTTCCTTTAAAACGTTCTTTTAGAATCCAGACTTCTTGGACCCATTGACGCTGGAGGCATCAGAAGACTACTGCCCTGAGAAACTTTTGTGTGTGTGTGCTGAGATACTTTTTTGAAGAGAAACTAGCCCCCTGAAGTTACTTTTAAACTAAGTAACAGTTTAGCTCATACAGTAAAGAATGTTGCCATTAGCACTGCACTTTATGAAAGCCAACGAACAACCTAATGCACAAATGAGAAATTTTGGGGCCATTGAGTCTAAATTAGTGGAAGTGAAATAACTAGAACAGAAAACGAAAATGATGATGCAATATGAAGAATGTAACCAATGTCACGGAGCATTACCTGTGGAAATTGCTGACTAGAAGTGTGTTTTGCTGTGCATTTTTTCACCAAAAATAAAATTTCTAATAAAAATTTAAAAATTGTTTCTAAATGTTCTTTGAATTTCTTTCTCTTTCTTCAAATGCTATTTTCAGGATCATCCATCCATTTTGCTTTCTTCCTTACACACTCTTCTACTTCGTCCTCTCTAATCTCATGAATTTTTTCTCCAAATACCTCTCTCATTTTGTACTGGATAGAGCAGTTTGGTCTCCTCTCAGCTAATTCTTCTAATTCTTCTCACTGCCAACTGCCCTGCTTAATTCAACAAAGGCCTTCTGGTGAGCTAAGTAAACAAAGAATTCTTTCTTCCTTATTGACAAGAAAGTGAAGAAGTATTACCATTTTAATATGTTTTTCTGTGTCATATAGGACTTCTGGTGTGGCGCTGCCAGATAATGCAGTAAACTGCAACATCGGTTTGGGCAGTTAAGGCTGGCAGTTCTAACTCACCAGCTGCTCCTTGGAAACCCTGTACAGGGTTGCTATGAGTCAGGTCCCAACTCAACGGCGATTAGCAACAACAATAGACATAAAATAAAATTCCAAATAAGCAAGTAATTGAAGGAAGATATAATGTGTTAGAGTGAAATAAGTACTTACAAGTTTATAGTGATAATGTGTGTGTGGGGGGGGGAAGCAGAGCAGAGCAGAAAGGAGCCTTGGTGTAGCAATGGTAAAGCGTTCAACAGTTAACCAAAGGTTGGTGAGTTTGAACCTGCCAGCAGCTCAACAGGAGAAAAGACCTGGTAATTTACTCCCATAAAAACTGTTGTTAAGTGCTGTAGAGTCAGTTCCAACTCATAGCAACCCTCTCTAAGGTTTCTAAGAAACGACTGGTGGGTTTGAACCACCACCTTGTGGTTCAAACTGACCTTGTGGTCCAGTGCATTATCCTGTAGCACCACACCAGGACTCCCCAGTAAAGATTACAGCCTAGAAAACTCTATGGGTACCTACTCAAAGACACCTAACAACAATAATGATGATTCTGAGCATCTTTTCAAATGATTATTTTCTACCTGCATATGTTCTTTGGTAGCATTTCTGTCCAAATCTTTTGTTTGTTTTTTAATTGGGCTGTTTGTTTTCTTATGGTTGAATTTTACACACCTTTGTACACTTTGAATACAAATTTTTTTATTATATATGTGTTTTGTAAATATTTTCGTTCAGTCTGTGCTTTTCTTTTCATTCTGTTAACAGTGTTTTTAACAGAAAGGCTTTTAATTTAAATAAAATGCAAAATTTCTTTCAGGAGAAAAGAAACAACCCTGTAGGGCAGTTCCACTCTGTCACGTGGGGTCATGATGCCTGGAAACCGGCTCCACAGCACCTGACAACAACATGGGTCAGGAGCATGGTCCTTGAGTCAGGAGCAGACACTGGGATCAGAATGAGACCAACTGCAAGTCAGAGCCAGAGATAAACAAGAGGAGTGCAGTTTCCTACTGAATAAGCCTGGTTCTGAAGCATATGCTCACTGCCAGCATCAGAACTGAAATCAGAGGTAGTGCCACTGTTCTGAAAGTGAACAAATAGATCACCTACCTAGAGCATAAGGAGTCAGGAAACCAGGCAGTTCCCTACTTTTACTATTTCCCCTGATGCTTAAGAATAATAGATTCTCATTACTGATTTTCTATTACTGCTAGAACACATTACCACAAAATGAGTGACTTGAAACAGTACAAACGTAATATCTTATAGCTGTGTGGATTAGAAGTCCAACAGGTGTCTCACTGGACTAAACTGAAGGTGCTGACTGGGCCATGTTCTTTTCTGGAAGTTCTAGGGGAAATTTCATTTATTTTTGGGTTGTTTTTTTTTTTTTTTGCAGCCCTAGAGGCTGCCTGTTTTCCTTGGCTTGCCCTCTTTCTCCTTCTGATCATTCTTTCAAACTCACATTTTCCTCTGACCACAGTCACAAAAGGGTCTCCATTTTTGCTTCTAAATATTCATAGGACTTGATTGAGCCCAGCTGTACATGTAATCCAGGATAATTTCCTCATCTCAAAATCCTTAATTTTAACTCACTTTTGCAGTCTCTTTCACTATTTAATGTAACATATTCACAGGTTTTGAGGATTAGGATGTAGCTATCTTTGGGGGCCATCATTCTGCCTACCATGCCTTATATGATGGAATTATCTAAGCATCTAGAGCTTGATTTTGACTTGGAAATTTTTACCTGGTGTTCTGTCTAAAGCTCTCGCTCACAAGGCCTCCTACAGACTGGATGAGGCCTACCCACATTACTGAGTTTAAAGTCAACTGATTACAGGTGCTAGCCACATCTACAAAATGCTTTCTCAATAACACCTAAAGTGAGTGTTTGGTTGTGTCCTCAACTGACATATAAAACCCACAGCACATCCACTGATGACCAGGCTAGAAATGTGTATTTGTCTCCTATTGTTGCTATAACAAATGACAAAAATTTAATATCTTCAAGCTAGGAAAACTTATTACCTTGTCATTCTGGAGGTTAGATGTTTAAGAGTTTAGTAAAAATTATTTCAAGAAATACACCATACAGAAATGTTACAAAAAATACAAAAGGATTATAGGCAGACAATAGGCAGAGGGAATTCTTTTTTAAACGAGATAGGTGATGTTTTTGTTGTTAAGTGTTGTTGAGTTGGTTCTGACTCATAGTTACCCTGTATAGGGTTTCTGAGGCTGTACATCTTAGTGGGAGCAGAAAGCTTAATCTATCTCCCATGGGATGACTGATTTGCAGTCCAATGTTTATCGTACAGAGTCATAGGAAAGAAAAATGAAGAGTTTTGGTTTCTCTTTTTTACTTTTGATTGTGAATTAAGTGAATTGATTGTAAATCAAATGAATCAGTTTTATATTCAACAAATTATACACCTCTTTCATCTCCATGACTGCAACCCCCTTACTCCCTATGTGTATTATTTCTATTCCTCCTCCTTTCCCAACCTTCTGAGATTTGACCTTTTGATCTTGAGTGGTTGACCATTCTATAGTGTGTGAACCTCACTAGCGTCATTGTCCCCTCCTATGCTTTGGTAGCGTCATGGTTACGAGTTGGGCTGCCAACCTCAAGGTCAGTAGTTCAAAACTACCAGCTGTTCCACAGGAGAAAGATGAGGTGTTCTGCTCCCATAAAGATTTACAGCCTTGGAAACCCTGTGCAGGGTCACTATGAGTCAGAACCGACTCCATGGTGCTTAACAACAACAAACAATCTGCCAATCTACTCCTTGGCTAGAAGTTGAGCCTCAGTGTTGAGTTTAGTTCCAGACCAAAGGATGAATAAGGGCCATACTTTCGGGTTCTTCCCGTCTCTAAAATGAAAGTTTTTATCTACTGTTTATGCACTAATTATTAACCCTAGAAGTAAATACTTTCCTAACATTGTTGGTTTTCCTCACGTTCTCTTGAAATTCTGCTAGGAACTCAAGATGACCGTCTGATACTTCATAGTCCTTTGCTTCATTCAGGTGCAGAGAAAACATAAATTAACTCTCAGGATGCTTGGGGTCAATATTAGTGCAATTTCCCCACACGTTAAAAAAAAATTCTAGTCCAAGTTGATCTTTATATAAGCCTGCAGATTTCTGCAGTCTTTTTAGCTTCCCTCCATTAGCTTTACTAACAGTGGATATGCTTCTCCTCTTTCTAGAATATTCTTCCTTAAGATGCTAGATACTTGCTGTCAGTACTTTCATTTCCTTTGTTTTTGTTTTACTTCAGCAATCAACTTTGACAGGTTATCTTTTTTTCTGAATGAGTTTATTCTGCCTATAGAGCAGATTTTGATATTCCAGAAACATCTAAGCCATTTAGTATTCTTTTTTTTTTAATTTCACAGACAACTCACACAAACACACATCCATGGATGTGCATATGCCCCTCTGAGCTACTTATGGGTTTTAAGAGAAGGATAATGTTTTATATACCTGATGCATATAATAAGTGTTCAATACATATTCTTTGGAAGGAAGAAAAATGACTGATACATAATCGGTTTCCAGACAAATGCCTGCCTGAACTTTGTACAAATGTGCATCCCCCAAAGCTACGTTGGGTAATTCTCCCTCAGCACAGACAGGAGAGCCATGGTTAGTGTGGTTGTTTTGGTGTTCTAATGACACAGCCAGAGAACTACAGAATTGATTACACTGAGAGCTGATGTAGTTATATCATATCAACATGGCTTAGTTTGCGTCAATTTTGCTTAATTAAGATATATTTGTGTTCAGGAATGAAACACTGACTCTATGAAGCAAGCCTAATGTACCAACCCTGTATAAAAACACACCTATTATTCAAAACCTGAGCCATGTTACATCAGATTATTAAGTAGTGTTACAACATGCCCTTAGCTTTGAATTGTTCTCAGTGTTCCTGAATTAAAGACTAACATGTAGCCAATGTTCACTTCACTCAGAACAAAACAGTCAAAGAGAACAAATACAATGCTCTATCTCCTTATACCAAATGGAAAAATGTACTTTGTGTGAATTTGTATTAAGCAACTTGAGAGAGAACAAGGAATGATGGGAATGGATGCTGAGGAATATCAATGAACAGATAGGGAAAGGAACTGTTTTGAAAAGTTGCCTCGAATGTACATGAATCAGCTTCCTCCAATTAGTCATAATATTGACTTGCACTCCTATTAATGATGATGTTGTTGTTGTTGTTAAGTGCCGTCGAGTCGGTTCCGACCCATAGCGACCCTGTACAGGGTTTCCGAGGGTGTAAATCTTTACGGGAGTAGAAAGCCTCATCTTTCTCCCGCGGAGCAGCAGGTAGTTTCGAACCGCTGACATTAAGGTTCTCAGCCCGATTCATAACCACTACACTACCAGAGCTCCCCTATTAATGATAGCTAACATTTTATAGTACTTTCAAATACATTATTTCATTGGATCCTGACAACAACTTTGTGAGGTTATTAGTTTCCCCTCAATAATACAGAGAAGCTAGGGATATTATTAAGGAGCTCTGGTAGTGGTTACAAATTGGGCTGTGAACCGCAGGTCAGCAGTTCGAAACTACCAGCTGCTCCATGGGAGAAAGATGAGGCTGTCTACTTACGTAAAGATTTACAGCCTCAGAAACCCTGTTCAGGGTCGCTATGAGTCGGAACTGACTCGACGACATTTAACAACAACAACAAGGGATGTTATTAGATTCCTGTGTAGGGTCAGCACTGGGCTGTGAGCCACAAGGTCAACAGTTCAGACCCTCCAGCTGCTCCTCGGAAACCCTGTATGAGTTGCTATGAGTCGGAACCAACTTGACGGCACTTAACAACAAATGGATGTTATTACTCCTGTTGTATGCCATCAAGTCTATTTCAGACCATGAGACAGAGTAGAACTGCTCCACGGGGATTTCTTGACTCGATTCTTTACAGAAGCATGTCTTCCTCCCTTGAAGTCAATGCATTGGATCAAACAATCAGCCCTTTGGATAACAGTTGAGAGCTTAACCCTTTGTACCACCAGGATTAGTCATAGTACACAAAAATAATGACACAACCTACAGGTTTGTAGAAGCCTAGCTGATGGAAACATTGGAGATGTCCTCCACTGGAAGACTATCTTAGGTTTCAACTAACAGATCCACTTTCCTCTGTACTCCCACCCTTAACTATTGGTGTTTTCCCATCAGAAAGCAAACAGAGGGTCCAGGGTATAAGTCCTGAACCTAAACAACAGGTTGAAAATAAAACCTAGGCTTAATTGTTCTTTATAGAATGACTTCCAAAACAGGAACTGAAAAACAGATAAATGAGAAAACTTCCCTAGGAGCACTTTAATGCTACAAAGGAAATGAGCTTTTTAACAAGACCCCCTCACTAAATAAACATATGTGCAAACAACACATGACTCTTATCTACCTACACCTAGCCCCAAAGTAAGCTGGTCCTCTTCCCAGGCAAGTGATCTAAGAGGTGGGAAAAGGAACACAACCAAGGTTAGTAAACATCAAGCTTTTGTTCAGGGTCTCCTTACCTACCTTGGAAGGTGGCCTTTGAGAAACACCTGAATCTACACTAACCTAAAAAAGCAGAAGGAGGTTCAGAGTCAAGCTTATTTGAAAAACTTCCTCATATCTTCCGTGCTTCTCTTAACAGGAAACTAGCTTCTTCCTTAAAGAAGGGGGTTCCTAACCTTAAAATGCCTTGTGGTGGTTGTGGCCTGCCACAAACAGTGGCTACTACACGTAACTGAAGTAGCAGACACTGTTTTTGTCTTCCCAAAGCAGCCAGGGAAGGTGATAGTGTTTTTTCCATCTGGCCCAAGGAGAGAGAGTGAAGTACAGAGAATGAAAGGAATTGTCCCATTGCCCCTCCACAGTTTAGCAAGGACTTTGGTTTGGTTTTTAATGAAACAATTACTAAACATTTTGAGGTATCATTTTTCTATAAATAGCAGGACATTCTTGGCCAGAAATATTTAATCACTCCAAGGGTTCCTAGTTTGGCAGAAAGTAAAAGGAGATAGCTTGGGATCAAGTGTCAAACTGAGCTGGTTGGCCTTTTTCTTAGCGAGGAATGAAACTAGCCCTTCGATGAGATTATTTGTGAGAAGTACAGTACAGCCTTTAAACCCAGGCTGAGAGTCAGAAAGGCCTCCATCTGAGCCCTTGTGCAGGGTCTCAGTAAGCTTGAGCAACAGCCTTAATTTCCTCATCGAAACAGGTACTTCCTGGGAATTTTATCAGTATTAAAATGGATAACAGAAGATATGTAACTTAGCACACACTGACCTAATAATGCAATAGAGCAATATATAAAACTTGTTCATTTTAGACACTGGAGAAACATGAGACTATGGCCCCTGGTCACCCTTAGGGTCTGGATTGAACTCACCCCTGTAGTTCAATTTCAGCCAAGAAGTAGAAAGGTATATAGGAGAGATATGACACTAGTGAATTTTACACATCACATACCAACCACTTGGTTGGCCAGGATGGGCAGTGTTTTGTTCTGCTGTGCATAAGGTCGCTATGAGTCGGTACCGACTTGATCGCACCTAACAACAACAACTCAAGATCAAAAGGACAGACAGCATTTACCCAAGGCCAAAGTTCAGAAGGATTGGGAAAGAAGGAGGAATGGAAACAGGAAACCCAGGGAGGAAGTGGGCTAGGTGAGGTTACATTGAGGGGATTGTCGTCCTTGAGGTGAAACAAAATGTATGATTTCTTAAACATAAAACTGATGATCCGGACTCCTGGAAAGATGGCAGACAAGACAGATGCACTCACTACACGGACTCTCTACAGCAAAGATATGAGAGACAAAATAAAAGAGACACAGAAAAAAATTCTGGCACCCTGAACTTCAGAAGAAAGGTTAGAGAGGTGGATGGGATGCTTGCTGAGAGGAGAGACTGAGCAGGGATGGCAAGAGAGGGAGACAAGTGAATGGCTGGCCAGTCATAGCTTGAGCATCTTGTGAGCAGCTTTGACAGTGGAGGTAAGCCTGGCAAAAAAAAAAATATGTGAGGGCAATGGAAAAGGTGTGATTTCTTCTTTCCCCCCACATCCCCCTGGTAACCAGAGGTGTGACCAGCTCCCACCTTCACCCATCCCTGATGCTGAATTTGCTCTCTGGGAGTTTGGAACTGCATAGTTGGGAGCCACACTGGTGTGAGGTGGGGGCCAGCTGTGCCAATTTGGTGTACCACTTGAGTGCCTGGATTCAGGTGGATTCGCTTCCAGACGTACAAAACCTGCAGAGTCACCAGACCAGGATTTAACCAGTCACCCTGCCTGCAGTTTGCCTGTGGTCCTAACAGACACTGAAATCAGTTTCATCATGGGCCCCCATAGACTACTTCTAGACTTAGGCCCCAAACATAGATAACACTAAGGCCAATAGGAATTCCATCTAGGGCCAGGAACTCTGCTGTCACATATCTTCCAAAATCATCTCATGAGCTCCATGAATGGCAGGAGCTCACGAGAGATTTCTCCCCTCCGAGTCTAACAACTGTTTGTTTTTACAAATAGGACAACCCTACAGTGCCCAGAAGGCAACAGAAAACTTTATCTGACACAAAGAAACAAGAGTGAATGGTTCAAACAAGTGACCAAGATGCAAAGCCAGAGAATATTTTTGAGGAAGAAAAGGTAATGGAACAAACTGAAAAAGAATTCAAAAGAAAGATAGATGTCTTTAAAGGATCAATAGAAAGATGGAGGAAAGCAAGACGAACACAATAAAAACTTTAGAAGAATTCAGGAAAACAGTACAAGAAGAAACAGACAAAATAAATGCAAATTTTGAAACAATACAAAACTTGTGATTAGAAATCCAGAAGATTAATACTAAGGGCTCAGAAATGGACAATATATTGAAAGGGAAAAGAAGTAGATGTGAAGCAATGGAAGCCCAAATTAGTGAGCTTAAAGAGAAATCTATCAATACTAGTATGCTAGAAGAACGATCAGAAAAAAGAATGAAAAAATCTGAAAAAAGTTTAAGAGTTATATGAAATACCATGAAGAGGAACAATTTATGCATGATTGAAATTCCAGAACAGGAAAAGACAGGTACAGAGAAAATTGTCGTAGACTTGTTGGAAGACAACTTACCTAACATGAAAGATGAGCTGATAAGCATACAAGAAGATGAATGAACCCTAAACATGAGAGATTCCCAAAGAAAATCACCAAGACACATCATAAGCAAACTCTCCAAAATAAAAAACAAGGAAAGAATCCTGAGAGTAGCTTGGGGAAAAAAATACAAAGGAATTCCAATAAGACTAAACTCGGATTTCTCAGCAGAAACCATGCAGGTAAGAAGGCAATGGGATGACATATACAAAACTCTGAAAAAAGAATGCCAACCAAGAATCATATACACAACAAAGCTGTCCCTCCCCTCAAATACAATGGCAAAATTAGGACATTTTCTGGTAAATAGAAATTAATGACCAGACCAACTTTACAAAAAATGCTAAAGGGTGCTCTTTGGATTGAGAACCAACATCAGCAGACAACAATCTGAGATTACCATACATGACAACCCCACCAAGAAATCAATCCAGCAATAGAAGTATTTAAAGTAAAACAAAACTACATTACTGAAAATAAGGAACCAGAGATAGCCAATGTATAATGAAGTCAACTATAAAGCAAAAAGAGGGAATAGTGTAAATTCCAAATGGCAAAAAAATCAAGTAGATATCAAGATAGACTATTTTAAGCAGGGAAAAAAATTAATAAATTACAGAATAACTTCAAAGAAAAAGAATACACCTGCACATAAAAATAATAAAAAGGAAAAATCAGAAAGATTCAGTAAACATTAACACAATAGAAATGAAAATTACAAGAAAATCCCACAAAAAAGATGAATTTATAGAAAATTATGTGGAAGAAAGAATCCAGCAGCACTACAAAAAAACAGAAAAATGACAACAATCAATTCATACCAGTTGATAATTACAATGAATGTCAATGGATTAAATGTACCAGTCAAAAGACATAAAGTGTAGAATGAATAAGAAAACAGGAACCTTCAATATGCTGTCTACAAAAGTGTAATGGCTAGGGTTTTATGTTTACTTGACTAGGCTAAGATTTCCAGAGGTTTAGCAATTAGGATGTGCTTATTCCCATGGTCGAAGAAAAAGAGGAAGACTCCCAAGCGAGATGGATTGGCAAAGTGGCAGCATCAATGGGCTCAAGTGTGGCAACAATTGTGAGGGTGGTCCAGGACCAGGCAATGTTTCGTTCTGTTGTGCATAGCGTCACTATGAGTTGGTACCAACTCGATGGCACCTAACAACAAAAACATTCCTATGGTGATGAAACCTAATACCAGCATAGTTAACTCTATGATCAGTCGCTGTGAGCAGCCAATCAATCGAAGGGATGCTTCCTTGGGGTGTGGCCTGCTCCCAATAAAATGAACATGTAGGAGGGAGTCCCACTGTCTCTTTTGCTGGGGACCTGAAACTCCATAATTGTAAAATAATAAACTTCTCTTTATATCTACACATATACATGTGTTATACTGGTTTTGCTTCTTAAGAAAACCCAGACTAAGGCAAAGAGACATATCAAAAAGATGGAATGACCTGAATACCCATCAACAGAAGAATGGTTAAACAAACCTTGGTACGTGCACACAATGGAATACTATAAAATGTTGAAGAAGAATAATGAATCTCTGAAATACCTCACAACGTGGTTGAACCTAGAAGACATTTGTTGCTTTGTTGAATAAAATTAGTCAATCACAAAAGGACAAACAGTGTATGAGACCAATGCTATAAAAAAAGTTTTCTTGATAAAAGAAATGATCTATGATGGTTGCAAGGGGCAGTGGTGGTGGCGGCGGGAGGGGGTGTCAGGGATGCTGTTGTTTGTTGTTAAGTGTTGTTGAATCAGTTCTGAGGAGCAGCCAGTTTCTGAGGAGCAGATGGTGAGTTTGAACCACTGACCTTGCAGTTCAAACCAACCTTGTGGTCAAGTGCTTATCCTACAGTGTCACACTTAGACACATGTTAACATGGATGACAAGGCAGGGAATATACAAGAGGGAGGTTAGCAGAGGAAAGATGAAGGTAGCAGAAGACATGGAGAAAAATGCATTAGTTAAAGCGAATAGAGGTAATTGCTGTTAACTGTTGATACATAGAAAGGTTTGCAACCATTGTAATGAAGCAAAGTACATGATTTGTTGAATGTAAAACTGATGCCCCGTTCTGTAAACCTTCACTCAATTTACAATAAAAGTTAAAAAGAACACCAAAAACCTGATGATCTGCTCTGTAAATCTTCATTCAATTCACAATCAAAAGTAAAAAAGAGAAACCCAAACTCTTCATTTTTCTTTCCTATGACTCTGCACAAGGAGCTCTGGTAGTGTAGTGGTTACAATTTGGGCTGCTAACCTCAAGGTCAGCAAGCAGTTTGAAACTACCAGCCAATCTGCGAGAGAAAGACGAGGCTTTCTGCTCCCTGAAACATTTAAAGTCTTAGAATTCCTAGGTAGGGTTGCTATGAGTTGGAACTGACTCCATAACATTATAACCACTACCATGACTGTAAAATAAGCAGCTGAACTGCAAACCAGTCATCCCACGGGAGAAAGATGAGGCTTTCTGCTCCTGCAAAGGTGCACAGCCTCAGAAACCCTATACAGGTAACTCTGAGTCAGAACCAACTCAACAACACTTAACAACAAAAACATCACCTATCTCTTTTAAAAAAGAATCCCCTCTGCCTGTTGTCTGTCTATAATCCTTTCATATTTTTGTAACGTTTCTGTATAGTATATTTATTTAAATAATTTTTACTAAACTCTTGGATATCTAACCTCCAGAATGACAAGGTAATAAGTTTTCCTAGCTAGAAGATATTAAATTTGTGTCATTTGTTACAGCAACAATAGGAGACAAATACACATTTCTAGCCTGGTCATCAGTGGATGTGTTGTGGGTTTTATATGTCAGCTGAGGATACAACCAAACACTCACTTTAGGTGTTATTGAGAAAGCATTTTGTAGAAGTGTCTAGCACCTGTAATCAGTTGACGTTAAGCTCAGTAATGTGGGTAGGCCTCATCCAGTCTGTAGGAGGCCTTATGAGCAGAGCTGAGATTTCCCTGAGGGAGATAATAATCTTCTGCTTCATGACTAAAGCATTAGCTCCTGTCTGAGAGGTTTCAACTTGCTGGTCATTCTACTCTGCAGAATTTGGATTTTGGATTTGCCAGTCCTAGAAATCATGTGAGCCAATTCCTATATATATATATATCATATTCAAGTTAAGTTGTTAAGTGTTGCCATCTAGTCAATTCCAACTCATAGCGACACTGTACAGGGTTTTTGAGGAGTGGCTGATGGGTTTAAACTGCTGACCTTGTGGTTAGCAGTTCAGTGCTTATCCTACAGCGCCACACCAGGACTCCTTCTTCTTGTTGTTGTTAAGTGCTGTCCAGTCGATTCTGACTCACAGCAACCCTGTATAGGTTTCCTAGGAGTGGCTGGTGAATTTTAACCACCAACCTTGCAGCTCAAACTGACTTTGCATTATCCTTCAGCGCCACACCAGGATTCTTTGTTGTCGTTGTTGTTGTTAAGTGCCGTCAAGTCAGTTCCGACCCATAACAACCCTGTATAGGGTTTCCGAAGAGCAGCTGGTGAGTTTGAACCGCCAACCTTGCAGTTCAAACGGCTTTGCAGTCTGGCACATTAACCCACAGCACCACACCAGGACTCCTTGGGGAGGTATAAATCAAAACCTATTATTTGGCATATATATATATATATATATATATTTTTTTTTTTTTTTTCTATTTCTTTCCACTATAAACTGGCACTGTGGGATAATGTATTAAACCGCACAGCCGGTTTGAACTGCAAGATCCATGGTTCAAACTCACCAGCCACCCCTTAGAAACCCTACACAGGGTCATTATGAGTTAGAACTAACTCAACAGCACTTAACAACAATAAACTGGGAGCAATGCAATGTTACTATTAAAAATGAGTTTATAAAAACACACAAGTTGTTGCTGTTTGCCATTTCAAGTCATAGCTACCCCTGGTGACAGAGTAGAACGGCCTCATATGGTTTTCTTGGCTGTAATCTTTACCTTTACGGAAGCAGATCCCTAAGTCTTTCTCCCATAGAGTCCCTAAGTGGGTTCAAATTGCCAATCTTTTGCCTAGCAGTCAGGACTCCTTTCCTTTACTCCAAGATATATTTTTAAATGTTATTTACTGTTGCTACCCAGTAAAGGATACATTTCCAAATGTATCTTGATTAGACAATCACATGTAACAAAAGTCTTTGCTTGAATATCTGCCTGAATTCAGAAAACATAATAACTTCACTTTACTGTAACACTGATACTTTTTTCCTGTTCCAGCTTTTGCCTGCTTTTTTTTAAGGCACAAAGAACATCCATCTCCTCAATCTCAAGCATTCAGACCACTTGACAATAGCAGGATACAAATTCTCAATAAGCACATACTTAAATAGTCACTGTAGAATGGGAGTTTAGTAGGGGTGTCCTGGGGAAAACCCAAAACCAGTGACCCTGTGCAAGATGTGCATTCAACACATACAAATCCCCTCCTACCATCTGTCCCCACCTGCCAACCCAGGACACCTGCCTTCCCCAAATCTGTCTCTTGCATAGCCACAAATTTTATAAAATTGCTCAAAAGTCCTCAAGGCCTTATGTATCAGTTAAGGTTTGCATTTGGCAGCTAGTAACAGAGACCAGAAGTAATAGAGGCTTAAACAAGATAAAAGTTTATTTTTCTTTTCAGTAAAGGAATTCTGAAGATAAGCAATGCAGAGCTGGCGCGGCATCGCCTGCAGTTCCTGTATCTTTCTGCTCCACAATGCACCTTCTATCCTCAGGAACAAAGGATGGCTCCTCAAGTTGCACCCATCTTATCCACCTTCTAGGCAGCCAGGAGGAGAAAGAAAGGCAGATGTCAAACTTCTGTTCAAATCCCTTGAGGGGATAACACAGTCCAGCATACTTCATGAGCACTCTTTAAATAAATGCCAGATATATGAATGTAAGAATTCTATGACAGTATTGAAGTAGAACAAAGTATCACTCACAAAACATTAGTAAATATCAATAGCATATCCAGGGCACCATATTAGAAGCTATGGCGCATATTTTGAAACTCTTAAAAGGAAACCCTGCTCTAAAATAGCTATATAACTGGTTTGTTACTGTGCCTAAAACTCCCAGAGTTAGGAATTTATTCTGATAAATGAAGAGGCTATATCTCCACTAAACCTTGAAAACATTGTGCTTAGTGAAATATGCCTAATACAAAAGGGTAAACCTTGTATGATCATACTTATGTGAAAGAGCTAGACTAGGCAAATGCATAGAGACAAAAAGTAGGTGAGTGGCTACCAGTGATCTAGGGGAGGGGAGAATAGGGTTATTTCTTAATGGGTACAGATTTTCTGTTTGGGATGATGAAAAAGTCTTGGAGATAAATAGTGGTGAAGGTTGTACAACATCATAAATAATAACTCTGAATCTTACCCTTAAAATTTATTAAAATGGCTAATTTTATGCCATTATTTTGTCATTAAAAACAGCTTTTATCTTCAGTAAAAGGCATTCTACTATGATGGAAGAGCAAAAAGAACTAAAGTTAAGTATAAGACAACATCTAATTTATGCAAACTTAAGACATCTGCCCAACACTATTGAGAAACAGAGAAATGTCAACATCTGTAGGCATTTCAATGAAAGTCTATGAACACATTTGAGTAAGTTCATGAGTCAAGTGATTTGTTATTACCCTAGCTAGGCCCAAAACAGAAAAAAAATTAAGGGACGAGAAAGCTGCCCGTGACTGATCAGAATACCTAATGGGCCCAGGCTGTTTGTGTACTGCATGCAGGAATGAGGGTCTCAGGAAAGGGAATGAGGAACAGAAAATACAAGTAAAAGCTTTCTCTTACACGAAGCAGACAAAAGATAGTATAGGTGCCATATAGAAAGTTTTGCACCAAGAATCCAGGAATTCTGGGTTTCAGTCCCACCTCAGCCTCTCTTTCACTAGTAGGGTAACCATAGGGAAAAGGGCAAGCTATCTGGGCCTCAGCTTTCTCAAAGAAGAGATCTGGACTAAATTATCTATGGTCCTTTAATAGCACTAACATGATCATTTTTAAAAAGACAAACAAACAACTAAACCAAACCCATGGCTGTTGAATTGATTCCAAGTCACAGTGACCATAAAGGACAGAGTGGAACTGCCTCATGAGGTTTCCAAGGCTGTAATCTTTATGGAAAAAGATTTCTATCTGATGATGTGTTCATTACTTAATACTTACAGCTCATGATTTAGCCAATCCAGAAGAGGATCTTGAAAGTATGAGGATGAATATTTAATGAGCAACACAGGATTGTAAGGAATGGGTGACATTGTGTGGAAACAACCTGCCAAACCACTGAGAAGGCTCCAGAGGAAGCTGAGGTGTTATTTTATGTGTAAGTTAAGGATTTATCTTAGCGAGCATGGGGAGAGGCTCCCCTGGTTTGTAGGGGAGCACCTTATGCTAGCCCACATTATGTGAGGATAAGTCAAAAGAAAAAAAGTATTACTACAAAACCATAGAAATCTTTATTAAATAAAAATATCAAAAGGTGAAGTTACTATTTCTCAACATTTTCTCCATTTAGGTCTGTACATTTCTGAAGGCTGTATATCCATCTCTCTAACCCTGGTAGCATAGTGATTATGAATCGGGCTGCGAACCTCAGGGATAGCAGCTTGAAACTACCAGCTGTTCTGTGGGAGAAAGATGAGGTTTTCTACTCCCATAAAGATTTACATCCTTAGAAATCCTGTACAGGGTTGCTATGAGTCGGAACCGACTCCACGGCACATAACAACAACAACAACCCTGGCAGTCAGAGTGCTCCTTGGAGACCAGGATGGCCAAACTTCGTCTCTCATACTTTGGACATATTGTCAGGAGGGATCAGTCACTGGAGAGGAGGGATACCATGTTTGGTAAGGTGGAGGGTCAGAGAAAAAGAGGAAGACCTCCAACGAGATGGATTGGCCAAGTGGCAGCATTAATAGACTCAAGTGTGGCAACTATAGTGAGAGGTTGGCCCAGGATCAGGCAGTGCTTCATTTGCTATGCATAATAAGGTCGCTATGAGTCGGTTGCCAACTCGATGGCACCTAACAACAACAACAACAACAACAACCCTGGTGTGGTGCTGTGGGTTAATGCACTAAACTATAAAGTCAGTCTGAGCCACAAGGTCGGCAGTTGAAGCTCACCAGCCTCTCCTCGGAAACCCTAATCAGGGTCGTTATGGGTCTGAACCAACTCAATGGCAGTTAACAACAACAGCAACAGCCCTTCCTTGGAAGTCCTGGTGTGGCACTGTAGGATAAACACTTGACCTCAAGGTCCAGTTTGTACCACAAGGTCGGTGGTTCAAACTTACCAGCTGCTCCTTGTAAACCCTATACAGGGCTGCTGAGTCAGAAGTGACTCAACAGCACTTAACAACAACAACAACAACAACAACAAACCCTTGAAGAATTCTGTGCTCTTTGATTTACGTCAAAACAGCAGTTTGAACATCCTCCAGGTACTCAAATTCTGTTCCTTTTAAAGATCCTTTGAGTTTGGGGAAGAGAAGATGTATGAAAACACATGATTGGGGCCATAGGGTGAATGGGGTAAGGTTTCCCAGCAAAATTGTCTCAGGACAGCCCTGTTACCATCAAAGAATGAGCAGGTGCATTGTTGTGATGGGGAAAAAAATACTTCAGCACTTTATTGGGCTTTTTCTTTCTGAGAACGTTTTCAGTTTTCTTTAAAATTCTCCCTAGTAAGTCCATGTGCTTGTTCCATGTCGTTTGAGAAAATCTATCAAGATTATCCATTTGGAGTTCCAGAACAATCACTAGAAACTTCTGAGCTGATCCATATCTACCTTGAATTCCTCTTTGAAGTCTTCCTAACCTTCCTTAAAATGTTTGATCCATTTAAAAAGTGTTGTTTTATGTGAGGCAGCATTTTTGTAAACTTGTTGCAAAGCTTCAATGATTTGGGAAGATGTTCTTGAGTTCTGTTAAAAATTTTTAATAGCCCTGACCTCAAAATAGTTTTTTCTCATGGCACAAAAAGTATATTTTTCTGAAGGCACCCTAACAAGACAAGGGCAAGTGTATCACTCAGAGAACTTGTCTGCAGCCATCCACACATTGCAGAGACATGTTTAAACCAATTTGGTTTGAAATAAACCTGTGGGCGTACGAACTTACCTTCGTATGGAGGCATTATTCTAAGTTCTTCACATATGGTACGTTTTTTCCAAAGAAAGCTATTGTTAAGGTTGTGAAGAGAGAGGAAAAGCAGAAACAGAACTAAGATATGAAAAGTGCTTAGCCCAGGGCCTGGAGCATAGTTCTTGTTAAGTTGGTTCCCACTCATAGTGATCTTATGTTTCATAATACTGCCTGGTCCTCTGCCATTCTCCCAATTGTTGCAGCCACTGTGTGCGTCCATCTTGTTGAGGGTTGTTGTTGCTGTTAAGTGCTAAGGTCTCCCTCCTCCTCCAGGACAACCCTCTACATTCTCAAGCACAGTGTCTCCCATTCACCTCTCACTCCACTAAGGAGCACCCACTCTCCCCTGGATAGACACATCTCAGAAGACTTTAGCCTTTTTCAGGTGTATCATCCCAACCCTGGGCCCCAAACCTTGGAGTTCAGTCGAGGATATGCCAGAGATACACAGTGAGTTCCATCCTCCTCCCGCTCCATGAGTTGGACTCTTTGGAGTGGAGATTTGTTTTATTTTGTAGTACTGAAGTTAAGGAGAAGGGGAGGTGGAGGGAGAAATTGGAAAAGGAAACAAGGAAGATAAGAGCAGGAGTTATTTCAGGCCTGGATTTTGGATGGTGCTGATATTTAGAGTTAATATTTTCAAGAAATATGAAAGGCTAATTCTTCTAAAGATTGAAACAGAAACAATTATATGGTTGGGGCTAGGAATTATAGGTCACATATATTAGTTTCAAATGAATCTAAGTTGCTAAAGAAATGAATAGTGAACAATGTGCTAACACCTGCAAGAACTTAGAAGCAAGTCACACGCATTACAGTTTTTTTGTGGTGTGGCACTATCTAATAAGCACTGGACCGCAAGATCGATTTGAACCACAAGGTCAACAGTTCAAACCCACTAAGCTGCTCTTTGGAAACACTATACATGGTAGTTATGAGTGGAATGGATTTAATGGTACTAACAACAGGCCAACTTGAAGTCCTTATACCCGTTAAGCCAGCAGAGGTCTCTCTTCTACTAATCTTCCTTCAAAACAAAACAAAACAGCCATAACTGGACTGTTAATGTTTATTATCACTCTTTTGAAGTCTCTTTACAAAACCAAACGCATAAGAATCATTTGACCAAAGTAACTATGAACATTTAATCCAGTTACTTAGTTATAAAAGGCTAAAATGCTGAGTTAGATGAAGAAAATTACTTTGTATTCACCCCTGGGCTGTTCACACCAACCATATTGGCAAAGAGCAAACCATGGGCCAGACCCTAAAACTACACAAGCAATAGGTCATTATGACAATACAAAAGGAATTTGAGCTCACACCAGCAGCTGGGTGGAGCAGGAGAAGTGGTGAGACCAGCTTCTTCAGACTGCTGATTCAGCAGACCCACCCTGGGAGGCAGTTCTTGCTTGGGTTCTCCTTCAAAAACCTAAAACGTAGCAGTTGCGATAAGTTTCCAGCATTACATCCTCTTAACTTACTAGACTTACATTATCTTCACATTGCATCCTCCTAACTTACGAAAGCCAAACTTTTAAAACATTTTTATGCTTTGCATGATAAACAGCATCACACAGAAATACAAAAGATGCAAGCCTGAACTTCCCTTCCCCTGTCCTGTCAGAATGACCCCAATATGAGAAGAATTAGATAATATGAGGAAATAAGCTAATTTAATAGAGATTGCTTAAGCCTCTCTCTTAAAATCAGTTATCCAAAGACTTCCAATTGCCCTGGAAGCCCACTATTCTTGTTGTATTGTTAGGTGCCATCAAGTCTGTTCCAACTCATAGTCACACTATGTACAGCAGAAGAAAACACCGCCCTGCCCTATGGCATCCTCATAATATTTTTTATTTTAATAACAATTTTTTTAAACCGCGGAGGCTACAATTCCTATCATGGCTTAGAAATTCCTACTTTCTCACAGCTCTGGCCATCCATTCTCCTTGGATTACTTCATCCCACACACAAAGGCCTTCTCTCACTTTCTCAGAGTCCTTCCCTGACATGGGACCTTCAACCATACTCTGCTTGGAGCACTCTTCTTCCCTCCTCCCTTCAACTGGGTATGTCCTGCTCAGCTTCCAGATTTCAGTGTGAGGGTCATGTCTTGAGGAGAGACTTCCTGCCCCCAGACCCCCACCACCACTAGATTAGGTCCCCAGTCCTGGTGTGGCGGTGTGGGTTAATGCGTCAGACTGCAAAGCCGTTTGAACTGTAAAGTCGGCGAAATCCTATACAGGGTCGTAATGGGTCAGAACTGACTCAATGGCGCTTAACAACAACATCATATTTTTATATTATCATCAAGGGCAGCCACTAGAACACAGGTGTTTCACAGCACACTGTAAAAGGTACTCACTGTGGAAGGGGGAATCAATGTAAAAAGATTCTATCTTCTAAGTGAAAGGTCCCTGGGGGCACAAATGGTTTGCACTTGACAACTATGGAAAAGGTTGGCTATTCTAAGCCACTCAATGGTGCCAAGGAAGAAAGGTCTGGTAATCTTCTTCTGTAAATATTTCAGCCAAAGAAACCCTACCAAACAGTGTTATTCTGTAACTTACACACGGGGTCACTTGAGAATATTTGATGGCAACTGTTTTGCTGTTGTTCCTTGTTTTTCTTCTGGGTGAACACAAGCTGGTCAGCACAAAGATTTTTTTAAATTTCATCCCTGCTTGCCCCCTGTAATGGACTGAACTATGTTCCCCCAAAAGGATATATAGACATCCTAGCCCCCAATACCTGTGACTATGTCTGTATTTGAAAATAGGGCCTTTGAAGATGCTTGCAGTAAACCTGAGGTCATACTGGAGTCGGATAGGCCCTAATCCAATATGACTGGTATCTTTATAAAAGAGAAAAGGTACAGAGAGGACACAGGGTGTGAAGATGGAGGCAGAGAGAGTTATGCTGTAGTTGTAAATTAAGGAATGCCTGGGACTACCAGAAACTGGGGGAGACAAAAAAGGATCTGTTCTGAAAGCCTTCTCAGACAACATGGTCCTGTTGAGCATCTGAATTCAGAATTTTAGTTCCAGAACTATGAAATCATAACTTCTGTCATTTTAAGTCACTCACTGTGTGGTACATAGTTATAGCAGGCCTAGAAAATAATCGCACTCCCTCAGTGGGATACTGTTGTATGGAGCTACAACTGCTGGCCCACAAGCAAAAGCCTTGTGGTTCCTTTAGAGCACGTAATTTATCCTTCTGACAGCACTCACCTAAATTCTATTTCAGAATTACAGATATCATTCTTTGTATGTTTGCACCAACATATTGTAGCCTCAAGAAGACAGAGCACCCCATTGTCTTGTTCTATACACAAGACAGCCCTGGCCCGTAGGAGGGACTGCAAGAGTGTGCATGCAATGATGAAGCAATAGTAGCATCACTCAGCAACCACTGGAGTCCTGGTGTGGTGCCGTGGGCTAATGCGTCAGATTGCAAAGTCGGTTGAACTGCAAGGTTGGTAGTTCAAGTTCACCATTTGCTCCTTGGAAACTCTATACAGGGTTGCTAGGGGTCAGAATTAACTCGAAGGCACTTAACAACAACAGCAACCACTGGAGTTCGGTGTGGCTCTGTCGGATAAGCACTGGACCACAAATCGGTTTGAGCCACAAGATCGGCAGTTCAAACACACCCTCCACTCCTCCTCGGAAACCCTATTCAGGGTCACTGTAAGTCAGAAGCTACTGGGTGGCACTTAACAGCAACAAGTAGCCATTAAGGAGCTCAGCTGGGCTGCAAGATCAGCATTTAGAATCTACCAGCTGCTCAGCAGGAGAAAAGATGAGGCTTTCTGTTCCTGAAAAGATTTCCTATACAGAGTTGCTATGAGTGGGAACCAACTAGACAGCACACCATCACCACCAATTAGGTTATGTATTCACATGCTTTCTTCTAGTAAAATAATGTGTTCACTGTTACACTGTTGTCTTCCTTTAACTCCTGTGAATATGCAGTTTGTGGCCAAATATCAGGAATCTTATTTTCCTGGATAATGACCTGATCCATAGGGATGGAATGTGTGATCTTGACTAGGAAATAGGAATCACAGAATTTTAAGCCAAAATGAACCTATAAATCATCTTATTTAACCTCCTCACTTTACAGGAAATCAGGAATTACAATTTTCTCATTTGTAAAATGCAAAGACCTGGTTCAGTTATTTCCCACACCCAAAATTCGGAGATTCTAAGATTTGACCCTAGTCAGTCGCGTGAGGAGTGACAGTTAAAGATTGGTCTGCTAACCTGAAATTTAAAACTATTTCCTTAGTAACTAAACCAAGGAAGGGAGTTGAATAGTTCTCATCTGTTGAATTCCCAAGTGGAATCCCAGAGTGTGCCAAGTGCCAAAGATTAAGGAATGTGAGGTTTGGAATAATGTTACCAGTGGGATCTCATGTGGCAAAAAGATGGAGTAGGCTCAATTTTCCATGGTTTGTTAAGCTAGTCCTGAGTTAACAGGGATGATATTTATACCTCATTTATGTGTCCTGGAAGGAAAGCCATATGCACAAACATGCACACACGCCTCATAATTCATTTGAGATTTAACAAGATCTGAGGCTGCATAGACAGAAAAATTGAGAAAAGTACATTTTAAAAAGACCTTGTTCTCTGCTAAAGGTCTGAGAAGAGAGGTGTAAATAGAAACTCTGATTCTGCATTCAAGAAACTGCAATGAAAAAAAAAAAGAAAAAGAAAGAAACTGCAATGATCATTATTTTTTCTAATTTGAAACATGTTTATAGCTCTTTCTTGTTAAACCCTTTGTAAAATATTTGCTCAATCTGTAGGCTGAGTAAATAGTCTGAGAAGCTGACTATATGTTAATGAACACAGGCATCAGAATTGTAGAGGTAGCAACCTGTGATACGCAGAGACAGCCTTGCTAGCTAAAAATGAAGAGGACTTGAAGTCCTTACAAATGAAGATCAAAGACTACAGCATTCAATATGGATGCCACCTCAATATAAACAAAAGCAAAATTCCTTACAAATGGGCCAATAAGCAACATTATGATAAACAAAGAAAAGGTTAAAGTTTTTAAGGACTTCCTTTTACTAGGATCCATAGTAATGCCCATGGAAGCAGCAGTCAGGAAACCAAATGGCATATTACAATGGTAAATTTGCTGAAAAAGTTCTCTTTAAAATATTAAAAGGTAAAACTGTTACTTTGAAGGTTAAGGTGCATTTGACCCAAGCCATGGTATTTTCAATGCCCTCAAAAGCATGTGAAAACTTGCCACTGAATACTGAAGACAGAAGAGCTGATTGCCTTTGAACTGTGGCATTGGCGAAAATATTAAATATACCATGGGCTGACAAAGAACAGACAAATCTGTGTTGGAAGAAGTACAGCCAGAATGCTCCTTAGAAGCCAGGATGGTGTGAATTCATCTCATGTACTTTGCACATGTCATCAGGAAACACCAGTCCCTAGAGAAGGACATCATGCTTGGTGAAATAGAGGGTCATCAAAAACGAGGAAAAGAAGATGGACTAACCCAGTGACTGCACCAATGGGCTCGAAGCAATGATTGTGAGGATGATCTAGGTCCCAGAAGTGTTTCTTTCTGTTGTACTTATGGTTGCTAGGAGTTGGAACCAACTCGACAGCACCTAACAACAACAAAAATGCATAAAGTAAAAGTCTCTGTAGTATTTAATCTCCTACTTAGAAATGGGAATTAGTAATGTGAGATGTGGTCTTCTAGGCATGTTCTATGCATATACACATAGGGAATTTTAAATATTTCACTAAAATAGAATCATGTCTGTTGTGTGTCTTTTGTTGTTGTTGTTGTTTTCCCCTTAATACAAAAAAAAAAAGCTACCTAGGCTACTTTAATGATTTCAATCTGTGTCAGTCTTGAATATATTATAATGTATTCAATCAAAGTAATCAGTCCTGTAATCCTATATTTAAGGGTTTTTTTAATTTCTTTTAAAAATCTGATACATGAGGTAAATCTTGCTTAACTAAAAGTATTGCTACCAGAGTTCCAATTCTTACACGCATGAGTTTATTGCACACACAAAACACATGTTTAAGTATGTCTCTGTGATCAGTGGAAGCTGCAGACAAGTTCTCTCAGCAATACACTTGTCTTAGTTTCATTAGGGTGTCTTCCCCCCCAAAAAAAAAAAAATTCTAATCAAAACAGTGGCTTCTAAGGGTATCTGCTGGCCATTTGAATTCAAGGCAGAGATATCAGTTCAGAGGGTTATAGCAATTAATTTGGGGGACTCAAAGCGATAATCTTGATGGATTTTCTCCAAGGACACAAGACAATCACAGAGATGTATTATGAAAAAGTTTTAAGAAAACTGAAGTCTGTATTGGTGAGAAATTGACCAGAAAGTTTGCACCAAGGAATTCTTTTTCCATCACGCATACACTTGCTCATTCTTCAAGGGTAGCAAGGATTGTCCTTCAAGAATTTCACAGGGGAAACCTTACTCATTCATTCTCTATCCCTGATTTTGCCCCCTTCAGACTTCTTTTTGTTCCCCAAACTTGAAGAACAGTTAAAAGGAACATAATTTGAACTCCTCAAGGATGCCAAAGGGAGTGCAGTGGCTCTAGAGGATAAGCACTGGACTTCAAACCATAAGGTCAGCAGTTCAAGTCCACCAGCTGCTCCAAGGGAGAAAGATGAGATTTTCTGCTCCTGCAAAGATTTTATAGCCTCAGATTTACAGGGTCACTATGAGTAGGAATGAACTCAATGGCACTTAACAAGAAGAATGATGACAAAACTAGGTCAAAGAGTATGCACATTTTAAACCCATAGTTGATGCTGTTAAATGCTGTCTAGCCAGTCCCAACTCATAGCAACCCTGTGTAGGATTTCCTAGGAGCAGCTGGTGGATTTGAACTGTTGGCCTTTTGGTTCACAGTCCAGTACTGATCCTACAGTGCCATAGTATAGTATATAAGTCCATAGTATAGTATA
>NW_006408604.1:11587312-11593233 GCF_000296735.1 Chrysochloris asiatica
TATACTATACTATACATGAGTCCATAGTATAGTATATAAAATGCTGTTGTTGTTGTTAAGTGCTGTTGAGTCAGGTTCCAACCCATAACCACCCTATATAGGATTTCCAAGGAGCAGCTGGTGAAGTTGAACTGCAGGCCTCCCAGTTCTAAGTGGACTTTGCAGTCCAGCACATTAACCAGCAGCGCCACACCAGGACTCCATAATATAAAATACAAAATGTTAATACAACATTTTATACCCACAATATATATCTACAATGTATAAGAGTATTTCTGCTTTTCCTGCTCTACCCAATAATTAATAATAATATTCTTTGTCAAACTCATGCATTTGCTTTGTATTTATTGCTAATTTAGAGGGTGGACATTTTTTATATGCATATTTGCTAACCATTTGTACTTTCATCTTTTTAGTTTTGCTATTTGTCAATTGGGGAATTGTCTCTTTTTCTCTTATTGATTTGTAAGAGCTCTTTATCAAAAGGTATTAATCCTTTGGCTACCAAAAGCTATGTAAATATTTTCCCCATATATCATTTGCCTTTTAACTCTTTAAATAATGTCTTTTGTAGTACAAAGATTCGAAAGTTGAGTTTGGATTATTTTTCCTTTTTTTCTTGTTTTTACTCTTTTTAGTTAGTGAAATCTGTCAAACTTTACTTGTATGAGTCCTGGCCTTGGTTTCACGTTAAGAAAAGTCTTTCTAATTCAAGGCTATTTAAAAAAAACTCCTATATTTTCTTCTGGAATTTAAAATTTTTAATTTATATCCATAATTTAGCTATAATTATTTGTATGTGAGAGTGTGTTTGTGTGTGCGAAACGTAAAGGAGGGATTTAACATTTACCCCCAAATGGCTAGCTAAGGAACCTAACACCATTTATTGCATAATATAATCTTTCTCTATTGATTTGCCATTTTACATTAATTATATAATAAATTCTGCTTGAAGCTTTTAAAAGAGAATCAAGAGCTTGATGGAAAGGCCTCAATTAGGTGAATATTCTTGGAGCGTCTTGTATTATTGGCCCCAGTACAGGTACTAAAACCAGAAATGGATGAGCCTATGTTGAGACACTACAGAAGCTGATTCTGGGGATTTCTACAGGCAAAGATGGAGATGGATACCGTGAAGAGACAAATAGCTGGTCTGGATGACAGGGATTTTATACTGCTCATAAACTCCTTGCTTCTCTGGTCACCAATGAGACTGGAAATGAAAATCATTCAGCCTTGAATAAAAAGAAGGGGTGGTGATAGTGGTTACGTGCCGTGGAAGGTTAAAGCATCAAGAAAAATGAACTCTTTTGTGTCTGAGTGATGCTAATTATGCCTCTATTGACCTAAATTTATATATTCTGCACATTTTATATCCCCAAAGTCTCAAACCACACAAGCATGTTTTCATATTTTAAGAACCATTTGTATTTCCATTCCTTAAAACTATGTTCATGCCCTTTGTCTATTTTTTAAATCAAGTTGTTTTTCCTTATTTAATTACACAAAATTTTTATATATTCAAGAAATAAACCCTTTAATTTGCAGTATTAGCTGCATTTTTTCCAGTTTGCCATGTGTTTCCATTTTGCTTATGATAGATTTTATGTCATCAAATTTAACAGTGTTATATTTTATTGATTTTAGGTTTTACCTAGTAATGTCTTCCTCATTCTTGAGATTATATTTTATGTCAAAAAACACTCTGATCATTTCTTCTGCATATCTATGGTTTTATGTGTTGTTGTGTTTTTTTCACACTTTACTCTTTAATCCTCTATAAATGTATCTTAGTGTCAAGTGTGAGATAAAGGATCCAGCTTTTTTTTCATTCAGATAAACCACAAGTGTACCATTACCATCTATTGCATAACATCTTTCCCCTGCCCCTGCACTAATTTGAAATGTTACCATTCTTATAAGGAGTACTGGTAGCATAGTGGATTATAAACTGGGCTGCTAACCACAAAATCAGTAGTTCGAATCTACCAGTCACTCTGTGGGAGAAAGATGAGGCTTTCTGCTTCCATAAACATTACAGCCCTATATAGGGTCACTATGAGTCAGTCACAACCACCACCACCATTATTATGTAATAAATTATGTTAACTTCTACACATTCACTTTTGTACCATTGTTCTGTTAGTTTATGTACTCTACCTACTACTATAGATTCTGATACATGCTCAGAGCCTTATAATCTAAATTACTACTAATCTGGAATATGTTTTCTCTGGCAGAAGCAGCTCTACTCCCCTCTTACCTGCCTCAACAGGTCCTTTGTTTTTATACTTTTCCCATGTGGATTTAAAATCAATTTGTCTTGTTCCAAATATAATTTCTCTTGACATTTTTAAAAAATTGGGACTGTATAAATTTAATTAGGTAGAATCACCATCTTTATAACATTAGATATTCCTAGTCCTGGTATGGTGCTGTAAGTTAATGCGCTGGACTGCAAGGTCAGTTTAAACTACAAGGTCGGCAGTTCAAGCTCACCAGCCGTTCCTTGGAAACCCTATACAGAGTCACTATGGGTTAGAACTGACTCAACAATAATCCAGGAATATAGTATACTTTTTCATTTGTTCAAGTCATCTGCTAGAGACACATTCTTGGAATGAGAACATTTCTCCATCTCCCCAGTGTCTTGCTGCCGAGTTTGAATTTTTTCTACCCAGTCATTCCTATTAGATTGGACTATCCTATTAAATGTGAAAAGGAGCTAGGTAGCATAGTGGTTGTGAGTTGGGCTGCCAACTTCAAGGTCAGCTAGTTCTAAACTACCAGCGCTTCCATAGGAGAAAGACGAGGCTTTCTGCTCCCATAAAGATTTGGTGGTGGTGGTAGTGTGCTATGGACTCGGTTCTGACTCATAGCGACCTTATAGTTAAAGAAGCAGAAAGCTTTATCTCTCTCTTGCAGAATAGCTGGTAGTTTCCAACTGCTGACCTTGAGGATAGCAGCCCAGCTCATAACCACTACACTACCAAAGCTCCGTAAAGATTTACAGTCTCAGAAACCCTATACAGGGTCTCTATGAGTCAGAACCGACTCCACGGCACACCACCACTTCCACCACCACCATTAAATGTGGAAAGCTGTGGTGACCAAGACTTATTGGATCGTATGCATCTATATTCCCATAACCTGGGCTCAAACCTAATGCTAAAAATTAGATTAAGGAGTAGGTGTTAGGTGCTGGCATGAATCTTTTAAAAAAAGGTTCCAGAGGCTGAGAATGGGCCTTGCTTTGAGAATTTAGAATGGAAGCTGGAGATTGCCAGCCATCACCACTCTCAAAGATGAACCTTCTGCCTGCCTGAATAGCCCTACTTCTAGTTACCGTAGGTGTTGGTCTAAATCAGCAGTGTCCAATAGAAGTATAATGTGAACCACATCTCTAAGTTAAAACTATCTAGTAACAACACTAAAAAAGTAAAAGGTAACAGATGTTAATTTTAATACTTTGTTTAACCTGTGAAGACACTGTTTTCCTTCTCTCTGAAACTCAACTGTAAGGATCAATCTATATCAACTTATTAGTTTCCTCTGTTTTACTTCTGTTCAGACACCAGCCGTGCCTGCAGCAGGCCTTCCTCTAGCCCTAACTGGAGCTACATCACATCTGAAGTTAAATGGCACAGTCCTCCACTCTCACAAGTCTGCGCAGTACTTCAGGTGATGGTCACAGCTTGGGAGTCCCCTGCTGGTTACATATTAGGGGGTTCCTGCTGCCCTTACAGGAAATTAGTCTTAAGCCTGGAGGTCCAGAAACCAAAAGAAGCTAAACCCACAGCTGTCAAGTAGATTCCAACTCATAGCAACAAAGTAGAACTGTCCCACAGGGTTTCCAAGACTAATCTTTATGGAAGCAGACCGCCACGTCTTTCTTACTTAGAGTGGCTGGTGGGTTCAAACATTTTTGGTTATGGTTAGCATCTGAGTGTTTTAATCACTGCACCACCAGTGTTCACTAGGGGCCCCAGAACCTCCCATTTCTGATCTGTTGGTTTCCACTACTCCCTGGGGTTTGATAATTGACTAGAACGACTCACAGAACTCCTGGAAAGCTCTATACTTATGATTACAGTTTTATAATAGCAAAAAGTATCCCAAAGACGAGAACACATTAGGCAAGCTTGGGAAGGTTCCCAATGCTGAGTTTCCATGTCCCAAAAATAGGGACACACCACATGCATTGATGTCTTTCACTAGCCAGGAAGCCCATGGAGCTTCAGTATTCAAAACATTTCTTGGTGGTACCATTTGCACCATTCCTGACTACAACCCTTCTCCCCTGACGTTGGTCAATATTACTAGCTTGGTATTTTGAAGTTGCTATCACACAGTGGGTCTGTCTGGCCTAACCAGCCTTGCTCAAGAGTCACCCTCATTAGCATAACCTGTTAGGTTAGGCATCAGTCCATTCTGGGGCAATCTAACTCAAAAAATTCCACTTTATACTAAGGCACATCTGTTTCCTTATAGTGTTCACCCCAGTTCCATGGGTCTGCTTGAGGTCAGGAATGACTAGCCTGCCTTTGTGATGAGAGACTAAATGAGCACAACTTTGTGAAGTTTAGATGGTAGGATAACTATGGGGTTTGTTAGAAAAGACTTGGGGAGCTGAAAACTATCACTAGTGGACTGGAAGATTGGGTTAGGGATTGTTACTGAAGGCTGGGAATGAACATCTGGTAAAAATTGTCTGCTACACTAGAACAAGACTAAGTAAAAAATAAACATATATTGTTAAGTGCCATCGAGTCGATTCTGACCCATAGTGACACTGTATAGGGTCCAAGGAGCAGCTGATGAGCTTGAACCACTAACCTTGCAATTCTGACGCATTAGCCCACAGCGCCACACCAGGACTCCAAAAATAGATAGCTAGCTAGATAGATAGATAGAAAGACAGATAGATAGATATAGATAAATACATATATATGTATATAGATAGATAGATCAATATATACACTAACGTCACCATTCCGAAGATAGTGATTAGTAGAACAATTTTAATTATAATAACCTTTAAATTTTTTCACAATAAAATATAGCTGGGTTCTAGTTAATAATAGATATCATTTCTATCAAACCTGTATTCCAAATAACAGTCTTTTAAACCTGAAAAACAGTATCTTATCAAAACAAGAGGACTTCGAAAAGTTCGTGGAAAAGTGGAATGAAATGATAATAGAATTCTTTCACTGAGTTTTGGAAGCCCACCCTCGTGGAATTCATTTTTAGGCCCAGAAATCAAAGGAAAATTAAAAAGTCCTGTTTTATACTTCGATTTCGTTTTAACATTTTCCTTCCTTAAAAAAATAATCTAAATATGTAACCTCGGTATAAGAGAGACTGAAAACCAAAGACAGAAAACTGTCTTTTTTTAATTCAGTAAAAATGACACCGACTGCCTGAATTAAGATAGATTCCGGGCGGTGCTTGAAATAGTACGTTTTGTTATGTTTCCATTTCTTCTTATTTTTTTATTCTTCTTCTGGATTCTGAGGAGAAAGCTGTTCTTTCTCTGGCCACCTTCACCCTCCCTTCCACCAAAATTCTACCTTTCCAAGGCAGGGAAGGTGCACTCCTCTCCAGGACTCCTGCTCGCGCCTTCCTAGTACCTCTGGCCAGTAGTGGGCGAAACGGAGCGCCCTGGACAACCATTAACGTTTTACACTACAGTCCAGTCCCGCCGACGCTTCGCTTTATTTACCGCAACCCCTAAGCGTCCTACCCGCCAGCACAGTCTTTTACACTTGGGGGGCTCGGGGGCGGGCAGAATTTAGAACTGAAGCACTTCTCATTTTCCTCCCCATCCACCCAACCCCTGTCTCCAGCAAACTAGCTAAAACACCCGACAGGGGCCGCGAAGTTGGTTTCGTCACGCGACCTGGAGTGCAGTATTTTTT
>NW_006408604.1:11593333-11645178 GCF_000296735.1 Chrysochloris asiatica
AAAAAAAATTCAAACTGCCGGCGCTGACCAATGGGAAAACAGGGGGAGGGGAGCGGAGGAAGAGCGCGGCGGGCAGGCTGTAGGGAGGGCTGCGGGGAGGGCACGGGGGCTGGTACCGCGGGGGATTCGCAAAACGCGGCGGGCGCAAGGGTTTAGGCTTTTATTTTATTTTATTTTCGTCCAAAACCAGCTAAAACGCGAGACTCCCCCTGATGAAACTGCAGCCTAGCGGATCCACCTTAAATCTGCAGTGGACTCGGCGCAGGGGTCAGTGAGCGCAGCCAATGCCAATCAAGTTTACAACCACTAGCTCGGGAGGGGGGAAAAAAAAAGAAAAATCTCCAAATTCTCTCCTTTACACACGCACACACACAGTCATACTCACACTCACATACACACCTATTCACACATACACATGCGCACAAGAAAGCAAGGAGGGGAGGGGAAAAAAACAAAAAAACCGGTGCTCAAGGGTAGAGAGAAATATTTGCAAAATGTTGGTTCGAGGCTTGGTGCCTGCGGCCGGAGCGCTCGGAAAAGTGCGCGGGAAGCGCGGCGCGACCCGAGCGCCATGATGGTCGCCGCGGTCCGGAGCCCATTTTCTGGAGGGGGAGCTGCAATGATGCAATCCCCCGGCCCTGCGTCCCGGCTGAGCGCCCTGCTCCTGGCCTTTTCTTAACGTTCCTCTTGAGGCGCGTTGCGGTTTCGCGCCCATCACTGGATTTTTTTTTGTTTGTTTTCCCTCTTATTTTTTAGTATATAATTCCTATTCCGTGTGTGTCCCCACGAGTGACAGGCTGAGTACACGATGGCGGCATAGGGACTTGACTTCACGTGTAAATAGTAGACACTTTCGGTTCTGCGACCCCGCCCCACCCGAACCCCACACAAACGGAGATCTAGGAGGTATCCTTGAGGTTTCCTAACAAGACCCTGAGCCCCATACGCTCCATCCCCCACCCCAGGTTCGCTTACAGGATTTTTACTTTATTTTTGGCCGGGACAGTGGTGGGTGACGAACGTAGGGTGTGGCTCAGGTGAAAGAGATGGCAATAAATTAAAGAAACTCACACTCTGAAAAATCGATCGGAGAGCCTACACGAGCTTTGTAAACACCTTTGCAAACCCAAAGAGTGTAAGACACGCAAGTGTCTACGCTAACGGTGATGAAGATGAAATGGCGCAGACGACGTCCTCCCACCACCCGAGAAGGTCACTCTGTGCGGCTGGGGCGGTGGGCACACAGTGGCCTGCAAGGTCACTCGCCCTCCTTCCCGCCGGTTGAACTCTGCCGTTCCCCCACCCCAATCATTTCTCCAGTTCTCTGCCCCAGTGCCCCGCGCAAGGCAGCAGATGTGATGGGGGCGCTTTGCAAAAACGGTTGTAAAGGAGCAAGCGAGCCCCGCCAGAGACTGTCCTCGTCCCCTTCGGTGCGACGCAGTGGCCCTCCTCCGCAGCCGGCGAGCCGGGAAGCCTTTCGAAATGCGCGGGGCTGCGGATCATTGGAGCCCCGGGTGGGGTGGGAGAGGGCTACTGCCCTGGAGGGTCCACGGATTCCGAAAGGTTTTCCCCTTCCTTCAAGTTTCCCCAACGCTCTAGAGGAGGCTGGAGACCGACGTAGAGGATTGGCTTGTCGAGAGGAATGGCGGGGATGAGGGGGTTCGCTTCTTTATTACAAGTAGAGATGATGAGGGAGGAAAGTTTCTGAGAAACTGCCCAGCCCAGCAGCGCAGGCCGAGGCGCGGCGGCCCTACAGGCAGTGCAGGAACTGCAAGTTGCAGATGAAGCTCTTCAAGACTTGAGGGCTTTTTCCTTCCCCAGGTCGACCCCTCAACTGCAGTGGCGAGCGGACATGGGGCTACAGGGCAGTTTGGGAAGTCGACGGCGCGGTGGGCCGGGGCGTGTGCTGGGCAAGGAGTGGCTGGCGCTGGTGGCCGCATCACCCCGGATTCCTGCAGCTCCGGACCTGGGGGAAGACGCATAGTACCTCGGAGATGCTTTTGGAGGCATGACACAGACGTGTAAAGGACATAAAGGCACAGTGACTTAGGGGCTACGTGCCCGACATGGGAGCATCCACTTCATCCTGGCCCTGCCCTCCTAAAATGCCAATTCTAAAACTCACAATTAAGACTAGCCTCTTTAGGAAAGGAAAATGGGGTTCAGGCAGCAATTCAGAGAGTATTTTTTTCTCTTTTAGAGACGCTTTTTAAAAGTATCCTTTTATTGCATAAAGAAACTTTAATACATGTTTTCCTGACTCACCACTTCTTCCTATCCATTTTGACTTGTTTTTCTTGCTTTCTCAGTCTCTTCCTGACACACACCATGCATGTGTACTTAGAACAGAGTCACAAAAACACCTTTAATCTTTAATTAAAATAATACCTACTTGAAAGATGTGGCCCAGCCACCACAGGACCTATTTTTCCCTTCCAGGCAGCCGAAGAATGACAAACCCTGATTTAAAAAATAGTAATAAAAGTTAGATCACATATGTCGAAACTATCTTGTTTATAAAGTGTTACAGCACTTTTAGGGTGCAATAATAGAAGCACAAGTATTTGAGGGAAACAATTTAACCAGGTCAGATTTTCAGGATTCACCCATATGCAGGCTCCCAGAATAAGTAATTTACTTTTTACACCTTTATTAACTTGGATTGTGGAATTAACAAGAACCAGGTTTAGTAAATCTGACTTTTAAATGCCTGACGTATTTTTTTAAAATTTTTTAATTTAAATTTCTTTGTTTTGTAGGTACAGGAACCCGAGCTCCTCAAAATTGATATTTAGCCAGGTTTAGGATGTGTAGGTTACAACCAAGATATTTCGAAACTGAAGAATCTGTAGATGACCATCAGTTTGAGTATCTATCTAAATTAGCTCAGAATCACACCAATTTCTTAAAGAACCGCCCGCATGTCTGAATACTTTGTACAAAGTGTATAGATGGTCTGAACAACTGCTTAACTTCCTCATAGTTTGTGTAAATACAAATTTCAGACAAGTCACCATGTTACTTTCATTTTCAATCCTGCAAATGTGTGATTAGACTACACTTATGTAAGGATTTTTGATTCTGACATATACTTATCCTAGGAAATATAAATACTTGAACTAATGCCTTAAAGACTCTCAATACCCTATTTATATGAAAATGTGATTTTTCTAACCTTTCAGTTCTAAAGCTTTGTCCACCTAACAGAGCTTAGTGGGAAACAGTGACTATATATTCGGACTCACAAAAATATCTTGAGTTGTGGGACTTAATCACCCAGATATTTGTCAATTCACGTTATATTTGTGTATAAACGATAGAATACTAAATCAAACATTTCCAGCACATTACAGTTCAACTCAATCAATCGCTATGGAAGTTTTCTTTATTGATTGCTTGTGTGTAACAATAATGGCATTTTTCACACATTACAAAAAATTATACTTGGCTCAGTATGCAATCTTTTAAGCATAGCCATATTATTTGACAGGAGAGAGAGAGAGGGAAAAAAACAAACAAACTATTCTACCCAATATAGCATTTACAAATGCACAAAACATGCCACTTTGGCTTGTATATTGTCTAGATTTTAAAAAAAAAAAAAAATCTCTTTTTAACATAAATAAGTTAGTATAATTTTTCAGTGTCTTTACAGAGTTATGTACACAGGTACACTTCAAATGGTTTTGTTTTATATACATACACAGGCAATGTAGAAATACTGTTTAAAGATGTAATATCCATTCCACTTAGTCCACCAGTGTGTTTTCTCTACACACTTTCCTGTCAAAACACGACTTTCCTTTGGGCAAATTAACAGAGAAAAGATACTTAAAATTAAAAATTATTTCATTTTTTATGTGAAATTGTTTACGCATCTATAAAAATATCTAGGGATTTAGGATTATTTTTTACTATTCACATAGCATAAAGTGAAAAAGAAATCAAGAAAAATTTTTAACAAATTTTTTAAAATGTAGATGACCAATTCTGATCATTCAGAACATTTGCCCTATATCCCAGATTTTTGTCCAAAAGTACCTGGAGTAATTACCTACCTGCCAAATAATTAAGTGGTAAATTCCAATTTCAGAGGGGGTCTGGGGGCGACTGAGAGGGGCAGTTGTTATTGCTATTGTTTTTGAAAAAGCTGTTTACCACTAGATAATGAAATCATCAGAACTCCCAAATGAAAATAAACTTCATGTAAAAATAAATAGCAGTTATTTGTAGCCGGTGTTCAAATTTTGATGATTTTTTAAAATGAAGTTACCAGTTCTCACTGAAAGAGATATTACATCTTTAAAGAAAATAATTCCAAATCTTCCCCAAAATTGCTTCTCTTCATGCAAGTCAAATATATATATTTTTTTTACTTCTTGCTATAAAGTGAAGCAAACTCTTCATAACCCCCCATGCCAATTCTTTACACCCCCCCACCCTGCCTTCCCACCCTCAAAGTTTATGTGCTACATAAAAGGTAAAAACTATATACACAGGTAGTACAATGAAGCAAATAAGGAAAAACCTAATTGCACAATGCTACATCCAATGCTTTTAGAGGCAGATCATTTAAGAGTGCCTAAAATTTTAGTGTTATTGTGTTGTTGCTCTTCAGTGCTTATACAGGATGTCCATCCCATGGAGTCTACGATATGTATTTAAAATCTTTCATTTCTATCTTCCTTGCTTCATCAAGCAGTGATGTACCTGATAAACAAGGAAACACATCCTTAAGTTCTGCAGGGAAAAGGAAAATAAACACACACACACAAGAAGAAAGAATTAGCAAGGAAACACTAAAATAACACTCTGAATAAAGCATAGGAATTATTGTGTCACTATTTTAGTTAGAAATTCCTGAGAGATGGGGAAAAAAGAATGTACTACAAGTTGATGATTATAGTAATCTACATCCAACATTCCCTTGAATAGATTTCTAGCCTCCTCTTGTGTTGTGTACTTTTGTCTAGAGCAGTGGTTCTTAACAGTGGGCAATTTTGCCCCCAGGGGACATTTGGCAATGTCTAGACACAATTTTGGTTGTCACAACTGGGGGGATGGGGAGGGGATGCTACTGGCATCTAGTGGGTTGAGGCCAGGGATGTTGCCAAACATTCAACAATGCACCGGACAGCCCCCACAACAAAGAATTATCCATCCTAAAATGTCAACAGTGCAGAGGTTGAGACACTCTAGTCTGGAGAATCTGGGTCAAAGATAATGTGAAAGAACATAGATAGGAAAATTAAACTGTAACACTTAAAAGAGTAACAAAAATTTCTAAATTTGAAAAAATTGGAAATATAGTTTATAAAGGCCTTTCAGAGGAAATTTCTATTTTTATCTTTTCTAAAAATTGAGGACAAGATACTTTAATTTCTTATTCATAGGTAGTATATACACATGAATGCTTTTGAGTAGGTCTTTATTATATTCCTAGTATTCTTTAGACTGATATTTACTAACAAATGCATGTCAAAATGTGGCCAGATCAAAATCCACTAGTTCTGATTCACTATAGACCCAACTCACAGACCAAGGAGAACTGGAAGCATTAAGGTTGCTTCAGGAAAAATGTTCATTCAATTTTCCAATTTCCTATAGAGATTTTATAGTGCTATTTTGTGTACACCCTAAGAAATATACATGGATGAGTCATATAAATAACATTCTAATAACTTAAAAACACAACAAATCTGAACCCCAATTTAATCCCTATATTCTTTAATTAAAAAATATGCTAGACTATGGGTATGTTTGTTGGGAGCAAAAAGAAAGAGGTCATAGTCCTTGATTTTAAGAAGGTTTAAGCTGCTTGAATATATATGGTTTGATCATTATGGATAGCCAATTCACATTCACTTGAGGGACAAATTATTCAAATGAGCTATTCTCGTTAAATTAATCGTATATAAAAAAAATCTCCACTTCTCTTGTGCTTAGTAGACTTACCCTAGGCCAGCCCTAATCAGTACTGTCCATTTCCCCTACAAATACATTAATCATCCCAGTAGAGCATGATTACCATACACATGCTGACGTGTTCCTGGATTGCTTACTCTGGCAGAGTTAATTTAACTTCTGCTTTGCAACTTTGGTGTTATCAGAAATTCTATAGGAACTTTATTTAGTGTTTTTGAGCATTCATTTGGATTTTTTTTTTTTTTAAATATTCAGGGTTCTTCTCTTCCCCAAATTTGTCAGAAACATGAAAGTGATGGCCTACGAATATGACAAAGATAAAAGAATGCAAAATGCCACCATATTCACATTTCTGATCCCTTAATTCACCAAACGTGAGCTAGCTGAACCTACCTTTCCCTTCAAATTTGAAGTTTAATCATTGGCCATTTTCTATGTATGGCCTCAAAATTAGTTACTTACTCGAACCTCTTGAAAATGAGTCCTCATGAAGTAGGACTGAAGTTTACCCAGTTCGCGGTCAGAAGGGGAAAGAACCTATTGTTCCCAGCTTATTTTGGTGGTGCTCCCAAGGAAATGACCGCCCTACTGAGGGGGTCTGGGCTACGTGTACCTGCCTAGCACAGTGTAGCGTATTCAGGGAAAATGATCTCAGAATGTACAAATTTTGAAGAATTACAGTATCCCCATTTCTACTTTTTTTTTTTTTACTTCAAAAAATATCAAAACAAACATCCACAAGACCTCCTAATCTGCCAGCAACCAGTAAGATCTGATATCTTGGGGTGTCATTTGTTTGCCCTAAGTAATCAACCCACCAAGCGGTTTACGTTTGACGTTTTCTGAGGCCGGGCTTCTTAGGTGTCTGCTCCACTGAACCGGCATTCGGGGAACCTTCTGAAACATTTTCTTCTGTTCTGTTGGCTCTTTTGTTTTGAGTAGAGGAATCTATGGACAAGGGGAAATTCAAAAAAACAAAACATACAATCTTCATTAGAAAAAAACAATGGCTCTGAGAAGTTGGGCCCACAGTCAAGTTATGAACAACCCACCACCTCCACCCACAATCCTGTATCCATCACCACCAGTGCCCTTTAAGTGCACAAAATCAGATTGTTTTCGTATAACAGAAAGTGTTCTCTACGCCCAAATCTCTCTCTCCACAGCGTAGAGGGAGGCCTTTGATAAACATCTCAACGATGTCACATAACTACAGCGGGTAGCCAGGAGGAACTTCAATGTTTTAAATTGGGAAAAATACCAGATTTTACCAACTGCAGCTTCTGGTTTAAAAATCCGTAACAGCCAAGCATACAGCAGGTAGCATTTAAAACCTCAGTCTAGTAAAGTTCGCTCCCCAAAGGTAAATCAGAATATGCTGAAAAGAAAGACCCTGAAGCCAGCTAAGCGGTGCCCCAAAAGGCGTGTATGTGTTTGGAAAGGTCATTACCGTCGGCTGCAGGTCGCTTCCTTATCCCAGTGCACTGCTCCGCTAACCCCGACGGGTTGTCTGATGCATCAGTCTTTTGGTCTACCAAATGTGAGTCCTCTGAGTTTGCCTGAGCCCCCATTAAAGGCAGTGCCGGGTGGTTCCCGCTAGCATCCTGGCTCTCCTGTGGGGGAACTTTGCAGGAGCCTTTGGGTGGCCGAGGGGGTCTGTAGTAAAACTCGGGCAAGCTGCCTTTTTCCATCTCTTGCCACTCGTATTTTCCCTCCAAGGGCTTGTGATTCTGAAAATCAAAATTCCACTTGCGCTGGCTGGCTTCTTCCATGTCTCTGCAGTGCTTCTCCAAGTCCCTAGTTAACTCTTCGTGATTCACAGGGCCGAAGAGGTTTCTGCAGGCGGAAGGTTTAGGGTACTCCGCCTGTCTGGCGTCCATCCGCTCCAGGCTCGGGCTCCCGTTAGACACTCGCACGTTTGACATCTTACCGAGCCTTTACTACCGCCTCTCAAGCTCTCTCAAAAAACAAAACCGAACAAAACAAAACGCCCCGACCCAACCCAACCCGATCCCTTTTTTATAAGCTCTGTGACTGCCTTCAGAGCCAAGAGCAACAAACACCAACAAGTAACTGCCCGAGCTTCAGGAGCGCGCTGAATCTGGAGGGGAGGGAGTAAAGGGGAAGCCCCGGAGAGGCAGCCGAAAGTCTCTGCAGATCAAGTGTACCGGCGAGCAGGAGGGCGGGGAGGGAAGGGAGGAGGAAGGAGAAGGGGGTGGAAAAGCCAGTCCAAGTCCAGGTTGGTGCTAGCCCGCGGGTCCCGCGAACCGAGTGGCTTTCCAAACCTTGTCGGTGTCACAGTCGCGGAGAGGAGAGAAAGTAGAGAGAGGGGAGGGGGAGAAAAACACCTCGAAAAGGCGAGCCCCCTTTTTTTGGTTGCCCAATATGGCGGTGGAAGGGAGGCTGACGAAGAAGAAAATGATTGACACCGCAAGTCTATTTAAACAGAGGAGGAGATCTATTGGTTGCAGCGCCGGGAGCCGCCCAGCCCAGGCTGGCTAGCTCGGCCTTAAGGTGGCCCGGCGCGGTTCGGACGCCTCTACGCCTTCCCAAGCGCGCCGACTCTGAGCGCAACAAGGAGATTGGCTGGTCGCGTGATTGTTGGAGGTGTACTGCTGCCAACAGACCTGCTCTGGCTGGCCTCTGAGAAATTAAAAATAAGACAAACAAACTAGCCAAACGGCCGGGAAGCTGGGGAGGGGCCTCTACGGCGGGCCAGGCGGGGCCTTGGGTCCTGGTCCCGGCTCTGCGCCGACTGGGGCGCTTGCTCGTAGCCCCGATCTCTAGGTCCTGGTCTCTGAAACCTAGGGGTTGGACCAGATGATCTGTAAAGTTTCTTGCATCTCAATGTTTTAAGCACTCGCCGCGCCGAGGCCACTGGGGAGTGGAGGGCGGAGGCAGATGGGAGCTTCTGCTGGGCCCTCTCAGCAGTGACCCCAACCTCGAGCTTTACAAAGGAGGCCTGGAACACTTTGCTGAGGGCCTGGGACCCCTTTCCTCTCAACCTGAGTACCACAGAGGGGTGGCAACAACAGTCAGCTGCGCTGTATCTCAGAAGTTTCAGCTACCCTAGGGGAGACAGGGTGGGGCTTAGGAAGAAGCTAAGTAACGTCTTTCAATAAAGTAGTCGGGGAGGAGGCGCATCCTTTATAATGTGTTTTGAACCCAGGCTCTCCCACAGTAAAAAATGAAAGCATATCAAGATCAGAAAGCACAGTTGTGCTCCCAAGTCCCTTAAACTTTGTAGCCATTTCAGATACATTTAGTTTTGAAAAGCGAGGTTACACCCTTGGCCCAGGTTCTTGCCTCCCAAGTACAGTTAGTCCGCTGACATTGGCTACGTGTGGGGACTCGCCTCCTTCTCTTGATACTTTTCAATTCTTTCATGAGTTGTAGTAGTTTCCTCTGAGTCTAGTCGCCAAATACAACAGCTCCTTCCTTCCTCCACCTTTCTCTCCCACAGGGTTCACTGCTCCAACCCACCCAGAAAAACGTTCAGAAGCAAGTGACTGCAAACTGCTGAAAGGTGGAAATAGTCCCCTAAGGATCAAAATCTAGGTTGTTTTCTAGGTTGTTGTTAAGTGCCCTCGAGTTGGTTCTGACTCATACCAATCTTTTATAAGGTTTTCGAGGTTATACATCTCTGTGAGAGCAGAAAGCCTCATCTTTCTCCCTTGTGGTTGGAGTCCAATGTTATCTAAAGTCTAGGTTATGAAGTGATTTATAAAACCACCACAACCATGTCCTCATGCCTGACATGATTAGGGCATTTCTTGTCTCCCCTTTGCAACTTGAAGTGTAACACTCCATTTGGTCTTGAGCGTGGTGGTAGAAGTTAAAACAGGGTGGAAGGGCTGTCATATCTGAGACATACCTTCCCACTCCCACGGATCTTCTTTGGAACAAAGCTAATGAATTCTAATACTACACAACAACAGTTTTCTTATGCACTATACTATATAGATTCGTTTGATTTTTAACTTGGTAATACTAGAGCTGGGAGGGACCTTGGGGACCCTGTACTTTAACCTTCTCTTTTTACCACTGAGGAAATTGAAGCTCCTAGAAGTTTCCTGTCCAGGAACACACATTCAGTTGGTAGTAAAGCCAGGACTAGACACAGGTCTACTATCTCTCAATCTAGTTCATTTTCTGTTCTTTTCCTTCCTGATGGTACAAACTGATTAAAGTTTTTGTCTGGATACTCTTATGCTGTAGTCTGCAGGACCTCCTTTTCTACTTAGGATTCAAAAATGGTTTGTTCTCAGGCCCTAGAGTATCTGCAGATGTTTCCTTGATGTGGTCCGTGGTCACTGATATTTAAATGTTGTCATCACTAGCCTTTAGTGTCACTATCAAGTAGTTTTACTAAAATTCAGATTCCAAACAGACAGGGGTGATATCCAGAAGAGAGAGGCAGTGTCCAGAGAGAATCCAGTTCAGGGTTTACTACCTGATAACAGAAAAGCGTTCACCTGGGATCAAAGCAGATCTCGTCCTCTTTAATTTTCTACATTTAATGCCCCCATGTAATTTATAGGATAGGAAGGGGGCCGAAAAGTTAGATCTCATTACCTTTATGTATACCCTAGTCCTTAAATTAGGTAATGCTTACCCAAATTTTTAAATAGTTGTAGACAACAGAGGAATTCCATATTATGTATGCATATACGAAGGTAAGTCAAAAAGTATTGCTACAAAATCATAAAACCCTTTATTAAACAAAAATATCAAAATGTGGAGCTATTGTTTCTCAACATATCCTCCATCTATATTTATACACTTTTGAAGACTGTATTTCTATTTTTCTAACCCTTCCCCAAATAATATTATGCTCTTTGACATACACTGCATCTAAATAGAAGTTTGGGCATCCTCGAGGTACTCAAATTGTGTTCCTTTTCAATGTTCTCTGAGTTAGGGGGACAAAAAGAAGTCTGAAGAGTCAAGATTAGAACTGAAGAGTGGCTGGGATAAGGTTTCTCAATGAAATTCTTGCACAACAGTCCTTGGTACCTTCCAAAAATGAGTAGGTGCATAACTGACATGATACAAAAACAAAATTCCTTAGCAAAACTTTCCTGGCCTTTTTCTCACCAATGCAGTTTTCAGTTTTCTTAAAACTTCGTCTTAATAAGCCCAGCAACCATCATGTGTCATTTGAGAAAAATCTATCAAGATTATCTCTTTGTTACCCCCAAAGAACAGTCACTACAACATTCTGAACTGACCTCTCTACCTTGCATTTAAGAACTCCTCAGATGCCACTGTTTTGAATAAACCTTTTTTTCTGAAAGTATCCTAAAGAGACTAAGACAAGTGCATTACTGAAAATACTTGTCTGCAGCCATCCACTAATCACAGAGACATGTTTAAACACTTTTAACTGGAATAAACCTGTGCATGTATTAATTGAAACTTTAGCAGCCGTGCTTTTTGACTTGTCCTCATATGTGAAAAATACAGTAACCACTACATATGTGGAGTCCTGGTGTGGCACTGTGGGTTAATGCGCTGGATTGCAAAGTCAGTTTGAACTGCAAGGTTGGTGGTTCAAGCTCACCAGTTACTCCTCAGAAACCCTATACAGGGTCGCTATGAGTCGGACCAACTCGATGGCATTCGAGTCAATAACAATAACAACTATTTACATAAATAAGGGGGAATTCTAGAGTATTCGCTTGCCACCAAAATTTGGCTTTATATATCTAATAGTAAAAAATGAGTACTTTTTAACCCCAACACACACTGAATCTTCAGTTATTATGTATGAACATCATTTTGTTGCTTTGTTAACCATCAGAAATAAATAAACCACAGTCAAGCCACCTTAAGAAGTCTGGCTGTCAGCAGAAAGTCTGTGCTTACATTACCTTGCTATGATCTAAAGTGTTTTGTTTACAGTGTCGGTACCAGAGATCTGTACGGCAAATAATGAGAAGGCAGGCAGGCGTCTGCTGTAGTATCAGGAAGCATAAAAAAAAAAAATATTATGGAGTCCCCAAGGGAAGAGAATATGTGGCGATCAGAGCGCCATCATCCTGCAGAGAGGAGATGGCTGCAAAGAGAAACCAGGGAGAGAATTTTCACATAAACAGTGTAAAGGTGGAGCCTGAATAGAAGACAGAGTTCCACTCGCACTGTTCTAAAAATAAGCTCTGCTTCCCCAAGACCCAGAATCTAGTCTTATGTGGTGTTTCTATTGTTGTTTTCACTTCTGGTGGTTGAGTAGTTAGACTGAGAAGTGTCACATAGTCTACCCCAGATGTCTGTGTCTTTCACATGCTGAGGAGGAAAGTAAAGATCAAAATAACTTTGAAAAATAACAACAAAACATCTGTGTAGTAGAGAAGTGTCTACATGAGGTGGTGGGGCAAGCAGCCTATGTTAGTCCTGCTGCCAGAGAAAGTCCTCTTCTGGGAAAATTACCTAGTCCCAAATGCTTCTCCGATGGTGCCTGTTTCCTTACCCAGTTGCCCCTTCTTCCACAAATACACAATTTTAATCCTCCCTCAAGGATGTTTATAATGTGTCAGCTTTCACTCTACTTCACCATTCCCCTAACCTGACATATTTTTAAAGAATTTAGAAATCCCACAGTCAGCTATTTTTCACATTTTTAAAATTCAACTTAACAAGTATTTACAGAACACCTTCTGTTAATTTATTGATTTCAACAAATATTTTGATAAGTGTTTACTTGTGATGGTTAATGTTATGTAATAACAGAGCTGATATTGCTGAATTGCAAACCCACAGATTTAACGAAAGAGCGGCTGAATTACAGCACCAGTTAAATATCCAACCTTGAAAGGTACCTGGAATTAAAGAGAATTGATTAAGAAAAAATGGGATCCTGTAACTTGTGATTGGAACATACGGGCAGATAATCAGGAAGCTGGGGATACTGTGCCTCTCAATTCTGTTGAATCACTCCTACCAACAAAGTGGGTCTTCTTACTCTCATCTGAAGAGATTACTCCATCTTTGTCTGCTAAACCACCCTCCCTAGTAAAACAATTGTCACTTCCACCCCCATCTGAAGCCAACCCAGCTGTGCCTGAAGAGTCTTTGTCTGAGAAAAGCCTTTGTCTAAGGCAAAGCCTGAGACATTGCCTACATCAGACCTGAGCCAGATGCCTTACTAGACATTGTGAAAAGTGACCAGGATCCACCCTTACCACCCATTGTTTTTTTATTCTAGACCTCTTGCTTTGTTATTGTTAAGTGCTGTCAAGTTGCTTCCAACTCATAGCGACCCTATATAGGGTTTCTGAGGCTGTAAATTTACAGGAACAGAAACCCTCATCTTTGTCCCATGAAGAAACCTATAACTCGGCTTAACAGCTTAAGTGCCAGTGAGTCATAAGACATGAAGTACAAAGATTGACCCAGGAAGAGATACTCTACAATTCAAAAGACCTCCTTGCTTTTTCTAATATATCTGAACAGAAACCTGGGGAATAGGTGTGGAAATGGCTGTTAAGGGTGTGGGTTAATGGTGCAAGGAACATAAAGTTGAATCAGCCTGAGTTTATTGATGTGGGTCCACTAAGCACCGGTTCTTCATTCAGTGAGTCAGCTTGAGAGGTTAGAAAAGGATCTAATAGTGTTTTTTGGTTGGCTCACTGAAGCATGGATTAAGTGGTGGCCTACACGAAATCATGCTGAAATACTAGACTTGTTTTGGTATACCATAGAAGAAGGTGTTCAAAGGCTTGTGGAAACTGGCATGTTAGAATAGATTTATCAGGTTGGATCTGCAGATTCACCCATAGAGTGCCCAGAGGACACACATCTATTACTACAAGCAAACAAAAAAACCCAAACCCACCACGGCCATCTCATAGGGACCTTCTATAGGGTTTCTGATACTGCAAATATTTATGGGAGCAGACAGCCTCATCTTTCCCCCATAGAGCAGATGGTAATTTTGAACTGCCGACTATTTGGCTAGCAGCCAAACTCCTACCTCACAGCACTATCAGGGCTCTTTTTTTTTTTTTTTTAATCAAAACAAAAAATGGGGAGAACAAACAAGATGGTGGAGCGGGTGGAAGTGCAGTGAGGAGCTGCATCAGCAACAACACAGAATCCCAGACCGAGCAGGCTCAGGGATGGTCCCAGAACTCTGAACCACTTATAAAGGAATATTTAGAAAATTGGAAGGCTTACAGCCAGTGGAATTTGTAGCAGAAGCAAGAAATCCAGTGTTTTCTAATCCAAGACACTCTGCTACTCCCTGAGCAGCCATATTGGGAGAGACTACGTGGGATAAGGATCAGAGCAGCCATGGATGCCTGAAAGAACCATGGACCCCACCCCCCGAGGGTTCTATTAAGCGTGCGCACAGATCTCTTCAAAATTTAAAGGGACAGTGTCCACTTAAAACAAAATGGCAGCGCAAAACTGCCACAGCCGGCCCTGAACTGTTTATCACTAGGAAAAAGGCCTGAATGGGACTTGTGGGGCAGCACAGGCAGACTAAAGAGGAAACAGGCCAATAATTAAATCCTGAGTTACATCATAATGACCAACAGTGGCATCTTGAAATTTCTCAGGAAGAAGAGTGAAAAGGGAAGCCAATCTCCTGATCATAGCTACCTAGAGGCAAGCAGAAAACATAAAAAACACCAAAATACACACCCATCTAAGTATTAAGGTCACAGATCACTCCTGAATATGCAACAAAAACAGAAACAGATGACCATATCTGCACGTGTCCAGAAACGAGATAAAGTGACTGTGAAAATGAGCTGGAAGTAGACCTACACTCCATTCTGGAAGGAGGGCAGGCTTTGGAAATGCCTGAGAAGGAATTCAGAAAAATGATTATAAAATGTATCAAAACACTATACAATGGAGTCAAGAAAAATAAGGAAGAAGTCAGGATAGCACTACAAGAACAATCAAATAAAATAGATACAGCATTGGAAACAATTCAAAACCTACAGAAAGAGGTCCAATTAATAACAAAATATCAATAAGGGACAATTCATTGAAAGGGCAAAGGAGTAGAATAGAAGAGATGGAAGCCAGAACAAATGAGCTGGAAGATAAATCTCTCAATACCACTAAGATAGAAGAACAAACAGAAAAAGGGATAAAAAAAATCTGAAGAAGGGCTAAGATTCATGTTGGACAACATGAAGAAGAATAAATTAAGAATTATCAGCATTCAGGAGAAGGAAGAATCACACAAATCCACAGAGGAGATAGTTGAGGAACTTCTGGAAGAAAATTTCCCTAACATCTTGAAAAGCGAAGAAATGAGCATCCAAGAAGCTCAATGAACCCCAGGAAGGATAGATCCTAAAAGAAAAACACTAAGACATATAATAATCAAGCTCTCCAAAATCAAAGATAAGGACAGAATCCTGAAGGCAGCTAGGGAAAAGAGAAGAGGAACATACAAAGGCAAGCAAATTAGACTAAGCTCGGATTTCTCAACAGAAACCATGCAGGCAAGAAGGCAATGGGGAGACATATATAAAGCCCTGAAAGAAAAAAACTACAGACCAAGAATCTTCTACCCAAGAATCTTTCTACCCAGCAAAGCTGCCAATCAAATATGATGGTGTAATCAAAACATTCCAGGATAAACAGGAGTTAAGGGATTTTGCCAAAGCCAGCCATGTGATGAAAAACATCCTAAAGAGAGTTCTGTGGACAGAGAACCAACAACAACAGACAACAACCAGAGACTGACATACATGGCAGCATCACCTGGAAGTCAGTCGACAAATGGAAGAGTCAAGAACAGAATAAAACTATAAGAACAAATTCAGAGGATCTGGGAGGTCAGTCTATGATCAAAACAATTACAATGTGAAAGAAGGTAAACACAGAGGAACAGAGATCTAGGTGGTGGGAAGGTCGGGTAGTTTACAGATAAAGTGGGGTTTTTTTTTGTTGTTGTTGTTGTTAAGTGCCATCGAGTCAGTTCTGACCCACAGCAACCCTGTACAGGGTTTCCAAGGCTGTACATCTTTACAGGAGCAGAAAACCTCATCTTTCTCCCGTGGAGTGGCTGGTAGTTTCGAACTGCTGACCTTAAGATTCACAATTTAATTTGTAACCACTATGCTACTCAGATCTTCAGACAGGATAAAATAGACTGTCTTAAATGTAGGTAGAAGTTAATGGAATATGAGGTAACCACAACTGTGGGGTTGGGGTGGGGGGTTTTGAGGGAGGTGGAGAGAAGCGAGGGTAGAGCACAGGGTAAAGGCAGACACATCACAGTTCAACTGCTGGGGAGGTCAATGCAAGAAGATTGAGAAGGTAGAAGAACAAGGTAGATAGGGGAACACTGAGACAGGTTTGCCTGGGCTAAGTGGGACAGAGGTAAATAGTGAAGCATGCTGAACCTTGGAACAACAGGGCTCTGTGATACAGGGATCTAGGCATAGTTTGAAGAGGGGAAATAATACTAAGATACTTGACTGGCTTATGAATATTGGTTTTCCTTGCCTACTATTGTAAAATAGACACTTGAGTGGGATAGAAAGGAATGTCAGGAAACATGATTACAGAAAGCTTTTAAGGCCGTCTTCAGCCAATAAAGGGGGGTTCTAGAACTTGCTCAGCAAAACAGGCCTCTTGTGGAGCCTTTGCAGAGCATAGGACATTAGGTGGAATCCTGAGTACCATCCAGAACCTTCTGAGGTGGGACAAGCCTGGAACAGCTAGAGTGACAGAAGATGCTTCTTCAAAGAAAGATCATCAGGAAAAACTTAAAACAAAAATGGCAGTCTGACTGGCTACTACAAGAATAAGCAAGCTGTTCACCAGGAAGCCATCAAGGCAAATAATCAAGTTCCTTAGGACAAACAGCCCTCTAAGACTGAAACTCAAAGTGAACACATGAGCAGGCATGTAAGCTTGCTGATGACCACATTGGTCTACTGGTGAGTGGAAAGGGGGAAAGGCAGCAATGAAGAAATGGGCTGAGTTCAACCACGGCTTCTGTTGACCTGGAGATGAGAGAGAGAAGAGGAAGGGCTGCTGGTCCAATGTGTGGTGAGACCTGAGGGCACCTGAGCCCATGGGCAAGGATATAGCCACAGAGGGGTAGAGCTGAGAATGAAGCATCCAGCTGATATGAAGTGAGGGGAGAGGCCCAAGAACACCCAAATGTGCAGGTAGTACCCATTTGACCTAGCCTCAGCAGCTTGATAATCAGAACTCGTCTAGAGGAAGAGAAAAAAAACCAATTTTTTTTTTTTTTTTTTTGATCAACAAGGGTAAATTGCTACAATTTGATGAACCTGACCTATACTCATGGGGTTGTAACTCTAAATACCAACAGAGAGGGAAGGAGTCTTCCCACAATGCTATCTTCTCTGTACACAGGATAGATAGGGACGGGTAACTTAGACATTGGCTACCTAAAATGAGGGGGCGATGAAAGCGCAAAGTGACTGGTTTACAAGGTTTCAAGAGGGAGTTTAATTTAAGAGTGTGCGGGGAAAGAAAGAGTCCCCACTGAATAGTTGTCATCTTGTTTAGATGGGTCTGGTAAAAGAGATGGGGATAAGATTCTTATGATTCAGTAATGAGTAATTGTTATCATGACTAATTGCGATTGTCATAATTGTAAAGGTAGAAGTTTTGTAACAAAAATGGGTGAGCAGTTAATCTTACAATGCAGAAACAAAGGATCCTAGGACCGTCAAGGAAGAAGCGCACAAGCGGAATGCGGGACCTTATCCAGAGAAGCAGCGATACCAGAAATGGAGGCAGAGATGGGGACATGGAGAGGGGGAGCAGCTGAGGACTCTAGATTCATTGGAAGAGAGGCACTAAGAGATGGTGGCCATGAGGCAGACTTGTAGAATGTGCCCTTTGGTGGTGTAAATTGTTATATATGCCTGAGTGGGTTTTTGATTTGTTTTATTTTTAAAAGAGCTAAAGGGAATAGAGAGAAATACTGTTAACTGATGGTACATGGAGGGGAACGTAATCATTGTGATGAAACAAATGTAAAACTGATGATCTACCCTGTAAACTTTCACTCAATCCACAATAAAAACTTTAAGAGAAAAAAAAAAAATCACAACAATGAGGAACAAATCTGTGAAGGAAGCATCAGTATCCTTGAAGACAAGGATGCAATTTATTTAGTCAGATTTGACAGTGGTAACTGTCCCATCTGAATTAAGACATCTAACTACAATGGGGCTGATTGGACCCCATGGTGGTAGGGGCCAAGTGGCAGCACTCACCAAAATCAAGGTGGGCTTGGTTATCATAATGTCAGCAGAGTCAAAGCAATAATAAGAATAGTCTGACTCTATGGACTTAATGATAGAGTCCTGATGTGGTACTGTAGGGTAAGCACTAGACTACTAACCACAAAGTGGCTGGTTTCAACCCACCAGCTACTCCTAAGAAAGCCTATACAGGATCACCATGATGGCACTTAACAACAACATGGGCTTAGTCATTAGGTAGGCAGTCATGATGTTTCTAGGAGAGAAACAGATAGCAAATCTACTAAATGTTTACTTGGTCTATACAAGCAGAAAAATTCCAAGTCAGGAGAAAAGTGGCCATAATTTAATCACAGGAACAGAGTCATGGCCCCTCAGTGAGTTCACAGGCTTGACCCTGTTTACAGACCCATGATCTCTTAAATGAAGGGAAAGGCCAATTCCTTAAAGAAAGGACTCCATTACACTGCCCCAAAGTTACACTATTAATCCAAAAGTATATGTGGCCTTTTACAAGAGTGATTGTTTACTTGGGGAAAGGAAATAATCAGACTTTTGGGGGATTACTGGACACGGACGCTGAACTAACACTATTCCAGGAGACTCAAAATGTCAGTATGAGCTGCCAGAGTAGGGGTATATTGTTGTTGTTGTTAAGTGCCGTCGAGTTGATTCTGACCCATAACGACCCTGTATAGGGTTTTTGAGGAGCATCTGGTGAGCTTGAACCACTGAACTTGTAGTTCAAATGGCTCTGCAGTCTGGTGCATTAACCCACAGTGCCACACCAGGACTCCAGGGGTATATTAAAGGCAGGTTATTAATGAAATCTTAGCTCAGGCCTACCTTACAATTGGTCCAGTAGATTCCTGAACCCATCCTGGATACATAATTGGAATAGATATAATAAGCAACTAGCAGAATCCCCACAAGTGAAGTAAGGGCTATTATGGTAGGGAAAGCTAGTGGAAGCCATTAGAATTATGTCTGCATAGAAAAATAATAAACCAAAAGTAATACTACATTCCTGGAGGGGTTGCAGATAATAGTGCCATCATCAAGAACTTGAAGGATACAAAGGTAGTGATTCTCACCACATCCTCATTCAACTTGGCTATTTGGCCTGTGTTAAAAATCAGATGGATCTTGGAGAATGTCAGTGGATTATCATAAATGTAACCAGGTGGTGATTCCAATTGCAGCTCCTGACCCAGATGTGGTTTCACTGCTTGAACAAATTAATACATCTCCTGATTCCTGGTATGCATCTATTAATCTCAGGCCCTTTTCTCCATACCTGTTTTGAAGGATAACCAGAAGCAGTTTGCTTTTAGCTGTCAAGGACAGCAATATATCTCCATTCTCCTACCTCAAGATATATAAATTCTCCAGCCCTATGTCATAATTTAGTCCCCAGGATTCTTGATTGCCTTTCCCTTCCACAGGATATCACACTGGTCCATTACATTGATGCAATTATACTGATTGGAAGGAGGGAAAGAGTATCAATGATCCTAGACTTATTGGTAAAACATTTGCTTGCTGGAGTATGGGAAATGAACCCAACAAAAATCAGGCACCTTCCACCTCAGTGAAATGTCTAGGGATCCATGGTGTGGGGCATGTTGCTGTAATCCCTCTAAAGTGAAGGATGAATTGTTGCATCGAGTCCCTCCTACAACTAAAATAGAGGTACAATACCTAGTGGACTTCTTTGGATTTTGGAGGCAACATATCACTCATTTGGGTGTGCTACTCCAGCCTATTTATCAAGTGACTAAAAAAAGCTGCTCATTTTGCATGGGGCCCAGAACAAGAGACGGTTCTGCAACAGATTCAGGCTACCATGCAAGCTGCTCTGCCAGTTGTACCATATGATCTGGCTGATCTAAAGGTGCTTGAAGTGTTAGTAACAGAAAAAGTTTCTATTTGGAGTCTTTGGCAATCCCCTATTTTTGAGTCACAGTGCAGAATCAGGACTTTGGAGAAAAACATTGCCATTCTCTGCAGGTAACTAACTTACTCACCTTTTGAGAAACAGCTTTTGTATTGTTCCTGGGATAGAGATAGGATGCTTTAAGTGTGGGTCACCAAGTCACATGCAGCCTGTTGTTGCTGTTGTTAAGTGCCATCAAGTCAGTACCGACTCATAGAGAGACCTTATGCACAGCAGAATGAAACACTGCCCGATCCTGGGCCAACCTCACTGTTGCCACGCTTGAGTCCATCGATGCTGCCACTTGGTCAATCCATCTCATTGGGGGCCTTCCTCTTTTTCTATGGCCCTTCACCTTATCAAACATGATATCCTTCTCCAGTGACTGGTCCCTCCTGACAATATATCCAAAGTATGAGAGACAAAGTTTGGCCATCCTGGCCTCCAAGGAGCACTCTCGCTGCACTTCTTCCAACACAGATCAGTTGGTTCTTTTAGCAGCCCATGGCACTTTCAATATTCTCCTCTAACACCATAACCCAAATGCATCAATTCTTCTACAGTCTTCCTTATTCACTACCCAGCTTTTGCATGCAGCCTTAGCTGTCCATAATGAACTGGGTGCTGCCTGTCCCACGGAGTCATAAATTCAGACACGCATAGCAATACCCCATCATTAAAATGGGATATATAAGATAGGACTTGAACAGGACCTGAAGGAACAAGTAAGTTTCATGATGAAGTGGCCTAAATGCCCATGGTCTCTACATCTATCACATTACTCTCTATCTCCAAGTTTGTACCTATGATCTCATGGGACGTTCCTTATGATCAAGTGACTGGAAAGATAATATTTGTGCCTGGATTACAGATGGTTCTGCACATTATGCAGGCACTACTTGAAAGTGGACAGTGGCAACACTGCAATCCCTTTCTAGGACCTCCCTGAAGGGCAGTAGTGAAGGGAAATCCTATTGGGCAGAACTTCAAGCACTGCACCTGGTTGTTCACTTTGTTTGGAAGGAGAAAAGAACAGATGTGCATGTGTATACTGATTCATGGGCTGTAACCAGTTGTTTGGCTAGCCGGGTAAGGACTTTGAAGGAGCGTGACTAGTAAATTGGTGACAAGGAGGTACAGGGAAGAGGAATGTAGATAGACCTCTTGGAATGGATCAAAGAGTGAAGATATTCGTACTTTGTGTGAATGCTCACCTCAGCACAGGAGGATTTTAACCATCAAGTGGATAGGATGACGTGTTCTGTGAAAGCCAGTCATCCCATTTCTCAGTCACTCCTATCATTGCTCAATGAACTCATGAAAAAAGTGGCACGGCAACAAGTTTGGAGGTTATGTATGGGTTCAGCAACCTGGACTTCCACTCACCAAGGCCAATTTGACTGTAGCCACTGCTCAGAGGTTGATTATATTGGACCATTTCTTCCATGGGGAGGGCAATGTACCTTACTCTGGATGTGGATGCACCTTCTCTGCATGCAATGCTTCTGCCAAAATACCATCTGTGGACTCCCAGAATGTCTTATCCACCATCATCATAGCCCACACAACATTGCCTCATGTGATAGTTAAGGTTTTGGGTCAAATTTATTGAAACGAAGTTTCCTTAGAGATGTGGCCTGCTTCCAATATATTGGACTCTCAAACAAAGTTTGCTTTCTCTTTTCTGAGTCTGCATCCTGCATCTGGCTGTAATCCAACCTCCAGTTCTTTGGAGTTGAGCCAGTGACCTCTTGTATTGCCTGCCAATCCTGGGAGTCATATGCTGATCTTGCATTCATGTGCCCCTGCAGCCAGAAGCCTGCAGACCAACCTGCCAATCTTGGGTTCATCAAGATTGTGACCAACCTCTTACAGCTATGTGACTCAGGAGAAGCCTTTAGCCTGACATCTGACCCCATGGACTTGGAACTTGCCAACCTCTACAGCTGTGTAAGCCATTTCTTTGATATAAGCCTCTCTCTTTCTTTTTCTCCTTCTTTCTCTTTCTCCCTATCTCTTTCTTGTTAAGTGCCATCGATTTGGTTCCAACTCAACAGGCAACAACTCTGTAAAGGGTTTCCAAGGAGCAACTGGTGTGTTTAAACCACCAACCTTATGATTAGCAGTCTAGTGCTTATCCTACAGTACCTCTCTCTCTGTATATATATGTGTATTTGTTGTTGTTGTTAAGTACCATCAAGTCAGTTCCAACTCATAGCGACCCTGTATAGGGTTTCCAAGGAGCAGCTGGTGAGTTTGAACCATTGACCTTGTGGTTCAAACCAACTTTGTATATATATATATATATACATAAGCTTTAAGGTATTAGATAGAAAGAGAGAGAGAGAGAGAGTCCTGGTGCTGTGGGTTAATGCACTAGACTGCAAGGTCGGTTTGAACTGCAAGACTGGCAGTTCAAACTTACCAGTTGCTGCTTAGAAACCCTATTCAGGGTTGCTGAGTCAGAACCAACTCATTGGCACTTAAGAACAACACCATTTTATAGATAGATAGATAGATAGATAGGTGTTCTTCCGTGGAGTAGGTTCCTACTCATAGCAGTCCTGCATCGGGTTTCCAAGGCTGTAAATCTTTGCAGGAGCAGAAAAACTCATCTTTCTCCCATAAACAGTACACAACCACCACCACCCTCACAATATATATGTGTGTGTGTGTTGTGATTAAGTGCTGTCAAGTTGGTTCTGACTCATAGTGACCCTGTACAGAGCTTCCCAGGCTTTAGATCTTTACAGGAGCAGAACACCTTCATTTTCTCCCTCAGAGTCACTGGTAGATTCGAACTGCTGACCTTACAATTTCCAGCCCAGCTCATAATCCACTATGCTACTTGTTGTTGTTAAGTGCCAAGTTGACAAGGAATGGACTGTAATGTTAATGTTATGTGTCAACTTCACTGGGCCTTGATTCTCAGTGTTATATAACTAGCCTCTGTTCCGTGAAATGAAGTTAGAGGAGGTTCTGTGGAGGTGTGGCCTACATCCAATATATATGGATGCTCGGGCAAAGCTTTCTCTCTCTAGATCTTGCATCTACCTCATCATCATTTGACCTCCTGCCTGCTGCTTGATCTGCAGATCTTGGGTTTGTTGGCCCCTGCAATCACATAGTCAGGAGAAGCTTCCAGCCTTCTACTTCACCCACTGACTTGGGACTTGCTAGTCTCCACAATTGTCTAAGCCACTCCCTTGAAATAAATCCGTTCTCTTTATATATTGCTGTTGCTGTGCGCTGTAGAGTTGAATCTGACTCATAAAAATCCTGTATAGGGTTTCCAAGGGTGACTGGTGGGTTTGAACTGCTGACCTTGAAGTTACCAGTCCAGTATTTATCCTACAGTGCCACACCAGGACTCCTCAAATAATTATGAGCAAAACACTTCACTGATTTTGCTCCTGTAGAGAACTCAGCATAAGACACTACTCTATGCCAGGCATTATCCTAGGCTCTGAGAAGACAGAAATGAGCAAACAGATAAAAACTATAATGTAGCTTATATTCTAGCTGGAAAATAAAAAGACAAATGAGAAAAATATGCATCAAGAAGAAGGTGATGATTCCTGTGGAGAAATACTGAGTAAGAGACAGTGGTCAGGGAAGGCTTTACTGAGAAAGTGACCTGTTACAGAGGCTTGAAGGGCATGAAAAAGTAAGCCATGCAGACATCTGATGAAAGACTATATTAGAAGCTGTTAACTTCCATCATAAACCACTAAGAAACTGTAAGTATGGTGTCTGAGTTCCATGTGGCTGTTGCTAAGTAGAGAGGGAGGAATGGTTGGTGATCTTTTTTTTTTTTTTTGCACATGTTAAGTGTGAGATGTTTATGGATAAGCCTAGAAATGGAGATGTTGAGTTAGCAATTGGATATATGAGTCTGGAATTCAGAGGAGCGAAGTCTGTGCTAGAGATACAATTTTGGAAAATTTAGATGATAGTCAAACCTTGTGTATGATCACCATGAAAGTGATTTTAGACAGAGAAGAGATCTGAGTAGTAAGCTTTAAGGTACTTAACTACTAGAAATAAAGAAGATGGGACATAATCAGCAAAACAACAACAACAAAAAGAAAAACTGGAAAGAAGCTGTTGGTGAAATGAAGAAAAGTCAAGAGAGACCCAGAGACAAAATAAAGAAAGTATTTCAAGGAGCAGAGATATTAAATGGTTCACATGCTGATGATAAGTCAAGTAAAATGAGAACTGAAAATGACTACTTCCTTCAAAATGTTTTTAATGTCATAAAATTGTCACTTAGAGAAATTACCTTAAACTTTTTTGAAATGAACCACTTTTGGGGAATGTGCTGGGAGGAGTTATACTTCCTTATTAGTTTGATCTGTGAATCTCAGTTTCAGCTGACTAATCTTGCTGTCTGTCCCTTGGTGTCAAAAATAGGTAAGTGCTTCACTACTAACCTGAAAAAGGCTCGTGGTTCAGACTCATTTAGAGGCACCTAGGAAGAATGCCCTGGCAATCTGCTTTGAGATGGTCCAGTCTGGATACTGTAGACACATGAGGTGGCCATGAGTCAGAGTCGATTTGATGGCAATGGATTTGATTTGGGTATTTAATCCTCTTCTTAAATAATCATTGTAGAAAAGCATCTTCTGTTTTCCACATAATAGATTTCCTTATTTACCAAATAAGCAATGTAAAGCTTTATCATGAATTCTTAGCATATTAAAAGGGCAATAAATTGCATTTCTACTCAATTTTGGCAACAACAACAACAAAAAGCCTTCCTTCCCTACATTGTACTAATGATACAGAAAGCATCAAAAGAAGATGGAAAGAATACAGAGTCACCAAAAAGAAAGGGTCGATGTTCAGCAATTTCAAGAAGTAACATATGATCAAGAGCCAATGGTACTGAAGGAAGAAGTCCAAGCTACACTGAAGGCATTGGCAAAGAATAAGGTTCCAGGAATTGGTGGAATACAAATTGAAATGTTTCAACAAACTCAGACAGCAATGGAGACACTAACTCAACTATGCCAAGAAATGTGGAAGACAAAGTTACCTGGCCAACTGATTGGAAGAGATCCATATTTGTGCCCATTTCAAAGAGAGGTGACCAAACAGAATGTGGAAGTCATTGGACAGTACTATTAGTATCACATGCAAGTAAAATTTTTCTAAAGATAATTTTAAAACTTCTACAACATTATATTGACAGGGAACTGCCAGACATTCAAGCCGGATTCAGACAAGGACAGAACAAGGGATATACTGCTGATGTCAGATGGATCTTGGCTGAAAACAGAGAACAACAAAAAGATGTTTACCTTAGCTTATTGACTACACAAAGACTTTTGACTGTGTGAATCATGACAAGCTACGGACCACATTACAGAGAATGAGTATTCTGAAACACTTAATCGTGCTCATGAGGAACCTGTACATAGACCAAGAGGCAGTCATTTGAACAGAGCAAGGGAACACTGAATGGTTTTAAGTCAGGAAAGATGTGTGTCAGGGTTGTATTCTTTCACCATACTTACTCAATCTGTATCCTGAGCACATAATCTAAGAAACTGGATTATATGAAGAAGAATGTGGCATCAGGATTGGAGGAAGACTCATTAACAACTTTTGATATGCAGATGATACAACCTTGCTTGCTGAAAAAGTATTTATTGATAAAAATCAAAGACCACAGCCTTTGGTATGGGCTGTGCATCAATGTAAAGAAAATGAAACAATAAATAACATCATGATAAATGGAGAAAAGATTGAAGTTGTCAAAGACATAATTTTGCTTGGATCCACCATCAACAGTCATGAAAGAAGCAATCAAGAATTGAAACAATGTCAGCCCATCAAGGAAAACCCCCTTAGACTAAAACTCAAAGGGAACCCAGGAGCAGTCTAGCATGCTTGCCAGTGACTAACCTGGTCTACTTGTGAGTGGAAGTGGGGACAATGCAGCAATGAAGACATGGGTTGAGGTTGGCCACATTCCATTGACACCGTTGACCTTGAGGTGGGAGTGAGAAGAAGGGCTGACTGGTATGAAATTAAGGGAGATGTGTGAACTCCTGAGCCCACGGGCACTGACATCACCACTGGGGGTTAGAGCTGATAGTAAAGTAGTCAACTGGTCAGAAGTGCAGGGAAGTGTACATGAACTTCCGAACTTGCAGCTAGTACCCATTTGACCTAGCTTGGATGGCTAGCTGACCAGAACTCGACCAGATGAAGATAAAGATGCTTGGTACTGTAAGCAAGTATAAATTGCTACAATTTGATGAATTAGACCTTTGCTTATGGATACAGTTGCTCAAAATGCCAACTGAAATGGAAGGATTCTTCATATCAAGACTCAAGCTTGTTTTCTCAGTGCACTGGATTGATAGGGATGGGCAATTTCAACATTGGCTATCAAAAATGGTGGACTATACAGTTATGGCTGGCTTACAGGTTTTCATGAGTGTGTTTAGTTTCAGAATGAGGTGGGTAAGGTAGAATCCCCACTGAACAGTTTTCTTCTTTTCCAGATGGATCTGGTGAAAGGGGGTGGGGGTGATGGTGATAGGATGTTATGATTCAATTGTGATTAATTTTTAGGGGATTAATTATAACTGTCACAACTGTATTGCAGGAGATGTGTAACTAAAAGAGGGGAGTAGTTCATCTTATGTTTCAAGAACAGATAATCCCAGGACCATCAAGAAGAAAGAGCATGAGTGGAGCATGACATCCTACCTAGTAAAGCGGTAACAGCAGAGATGGTGACAGAGGCAATGGCACGGACAGACAGAGCAGCTGTGGACTGTAGGTCCATGGACTGAGTTAGGCTGTGTGCCTGTGGGCAGGTGGCTGGCTTGCGAAATGTGCCCTTTGGACATGTAAATGAATATATACTTTTTGTTCATATGTGCACATCAAATATTTTTGCTTTATTTATTTGCAAAAAAATAAGATGTAAAAGGGAAGCCACAGGAAGGAAGCAGGATAACTGTTGTTGCATGGAGGGGATTGTAATAATTTAGATAAAACAAAGCATATGATTGTTTGAAAGTAAAGCTGATCATTTTGTCTGTTAACTTTCACTCAATTCACAATAAAAAGTTAAAAAAAAGAAGAAGAAAGAAATAAAAAAACGTATTGCATTTCTGTGTTGGAAAAAATACAGCCAGAATGCTCCTTAGAAGCCACAATGGTGAGACTTCATCTCTCCTACTTCAGAAATATTGTCAGGAGGAACCAGTCCCTTGAAAAGGACATCATGCTAGGTAAAGTGGAGGGTGAGTGAAAAAGAGGAAGACCCCCAACGAGATGGATTGGCACAGTGGCAGCAGCAATGGGTTCAAGCTTAACAATGATTGTGAGGATGGTGAAGGACTAGGCAGTGTTTTGTTCTGTTGTACATAAGGTTGCTATGAGTCGGAATCAACTTGACAGCAACAAAAACAAAACATTGTACTAATGGTATTCTTCTCCAAACCTCAGTAATCTGTTTAGTATCTCCCTCTGTATATCAGTTATATCTTCAGTGTCAAGAGTAATCACAAATGCAATTAATTGCCTTTTTCTTTAACTCAGGCTTAGTGTTTCTGACCTAGAATGTTTCCTTCCATTCTTTACTGAAGAAACAGAAACACCCAGGGCAGTTAGGTCCTGTGGACTCATGAAGACAGAAGAGGGTTATTAATATGATAGAATTCCCCCCACAGAGCATTCATAAAACAGGAATGTAATTGACCTGCTGCACTGTTTAAGCAGCACAGGAGGGCAGCAAAAGGCTAGAACAGTCAGTCCTAATCCTGTAAATATCCCAAACCACAACCACAGCTATAATGTACTTTTCTAAAAGCATACACAAGTTTTAATCCCCATCAAATTTAATTAAACTCTAAATTCACATAGATTCTACCTATTTAATACTTAAGATTATTTTCATACAGTATCTACATATTATTAACATTAAAAAATTAATGTTAACTTTTTTTTTTAACATATCGGAATGTTTTAACAATCATTTGGTACAGTCCAGATATTATAACCCTTACCAAGTGAGAAAGTAGAAATAAAGATAAAATGGGTTTTGTTTATGGTCACACACAATTAGTTTCAAAGTCAAGATAACTTAAACTGATCCTTTCCCACTAAACCTAGATCTTTCAGAAAGACAGCCCCTGTACATTCCTACACACATATACATATATTGCCTTCCTGCCATATTTACCTTGGCTTCACATACAAATCCATAGCCTTTAACCTTTTGTGTGTCCTCCAATGAGGCCAATTCCAATCCGCTAAATGCATTAGGCAAATCTGCTGCACAGGAACTTTTTAAAGTATTGAAGAGCAGAGATGTCAGCTTGAGGACCAAGGTGCACCTGACCCAAGCCATGGTATTTTCAATAACCTCATATGGGTGCGAAAGCTGGACAGTGAATAAGGAAGACCATAGAAGAATTGATGCTTTGAGTTGTGGTGTTGGAGGAGAATACTGAAAGTGCCATGGACTGCCAAAAGAACCAATAGATCTGTTTTGGAAGAAGTGCAGCCAGAGTGCTCCTTGGAGGCCAAGATGGCTAGGCTTCGTCTCTCATACTTTGGACGCATTGTCCGGAGAGAACAGTCACTGGAGAAGGATGTCATGCTGGGTAAGGTGGAGGGTCAGAGAAAAAGAGGAAGACCCCCAACGAGATGGATCAGCCAGGTGACATCATTGATGGCGTCAAGTGTGGCGGCAGTAGTGAGGTTGAAGAAGACTTGCAATACTTACTGATGAAGAGCAAACACTTCAGTATAGATTGCATTTTCAGTGTAACAAAAACAAATGTCCTCACAACTGTATGAGTCGGAACTGACTGCACGGTACTTAACAACGACAACAACAAACCAATAAATAACATCATGAAAAACAGAGAAATAATTGAATTGTCAAAGACTTCATTTTAATTGGATCCATAATTAACGCTCATGGAAGCAGCAGTCAAGAGATCAAACAATGTACCGCATTGGGCAAATCTGCTGTAAAAGAGCTCTTTAATGTACTAAAGAGCAAAAGTGTCACTTTGAGGACTAAGGTGTGCCTGACCCAAGCCATGATATTTTCAGTCACATCTTATGAGAGTTGGATAATGAGTAAGGAAAACGAGAGTAGAATCAATGCACTTGAATTATGGTGTTGGCAAAGAATATTGAAACCATGGACTTCCAGAACAAACAAATCTGTCTTGGAACAAGAACAGTCAGAATACTCCTTAGAATCCAGGATAGCAAGATTTCCTCTCTCATACTTTGGACATGTTGTCAGGAAGGACCAGTCCTTGAAGAAAAGAGAAAGTGTCTCAATGAGACGGATTGACAAAAAGGCAGCAACAATGGGCTTCAACATAACAAATGTGAGGCTGGCTCAGGACTGGGCAGTGCTTCGTTCTATTGTATATAGGTTAGGGTTGCTATGAGTCAGAAATGACTCTATGGCACCTAACAATAACACCCCTTCCCCAATGAATTCTGCACTCTTTGATTTACACCTCATCAAAATGGAAGTTTTGGCATCCTGGAGGAACTAAAATTTGTTAAAAAATTTTTTTAATTTAAAAATTCCTTTTAAATATTCTTAAGAGTTTGGGGAACAAAATGAAGTCTGAAGAGGCAAGATCAGGGCTATAGTGTGGATAGGGTAAAGTTTCCTCTTGATAGTCTCATAGGACGGCCCTTGCTACTGTAGGCAAATGAGCGCATTGTCATGATGGAAAAAAGTTCCTCTGAACAATTTTTCTAGCATTTTCTCACCAATGTAGTTTATCAATTTTCATAAAACTTCTTAATAAGTTTCCATCTTGTGGCCTTCAAGAAAATCTATCAAGATTTTATGTTTCATGGAGTGGCTAGAGACTCTGGACTCTGGGAGGGAGAGGGGCTGTGTGTTGATGGCCAGGGAGCAGGCTTGTGGGGTTTACCCCTTGGCTGTTTGATGATGCATGCAGGGAATTGTAATCATTGCAATGAAATGAATTAAGATAGGAGGAATGTAAAGCTAATGTTCTCCCATGTAAACGATCACATAATTCACCATAAAAACTTTAAAAAAGAATAAGAAGCAACCGTAATAAATACTATTACAAAAACAATTCTGTAATAACAGTAAAACTGTATTAAATTATATATATATATTATATATATATTGCAGTCCCAAAATAGTCTTCATAGCCTTCTGAGCTGACCTGTCTGACTTCTGACTTGAATTTAATTGGTCCAGCATATGCTCTTAGAAGCTAATTTTTTTTTAAATTAAATGTTTTTATTTTGGATTGAGTGAAAGTTTACAGGGCACATCATCAGCTTCACATTCAACCATTCATATAGCTTGTTTCATTACATTGATTATTATCCCCGCCATATATCATCAGTTAACAGTGTTTCTCTCTATCCTCTTTAGCTTTTTTTTTTGGAGGTGGAGGGGGACTTGCCTTTTTGGAATTTACAGTCTCGGCTTTTAGGGAAGGTTTTTACATTTGTCTGTGGATATCCAGGGCTCATGTATGAGATTACTAACAAGCATTACTGAATAATCAGATGAGGGACAGTTTGCTATGTCTACTAGGTAGCTAATGTCTGATCCTCAGAGCCTATGGTTTGGATGGTCAACAACGCTTGGGCCCACAGAGGCTTGGCCTCCTGACCGGGTCTGCACGGTCTGCATCCGAATCCTCCTTATTTATTGTTTGTTTAAGGGACGCTGCCTGTCTTAGGCGGTCAGTGCGAATTCCTCAGTCTTACCAGTCATTGAAACTCATTGCATATTTTGCACATACAGCACATCTCAATTTAGATTAAACACATTTCAAGTACTTAATAGTTATACATAGATAGTGGCTACCATAAGGAACTATATTGGACAGCACAGCTCTAAGAGATTAACTGTGATGCTGAATACAGAAGGTACCAATTTAGAAGATCTAATTGGGTTAGCTTTTTTTTTTTTTTGTAGCCTAGTAATTTTTATGGTTAAGTTAAAAAAAAGTCCTGGTGTGGGCTGATGCGCTGGACTGCAAAGTTGGTTTGAACTGCAAGGTTGGCAGTTCAAGGTCACCAGCCGCTCCTTGGAAACCCTATACAGGGTTGCTATGGGTCGGAACTGATTCAACGGCACTTTTAACAACAAAGTAAAAAAGTTGCATACATATTGCATGGTCTGATCCTAACCCTGAATTTCCCATAAAAAAAACTAACTGAAAACCACTGCCTTGGAATCATTCCGACTCATAGCAACCCTACAGCACAGACTAAAACTGCTTTAGCTCATTGCCACCTCCTTCTCTCACGGAGCAGCTAGTGGGGTCAAACTGTCAACCTTTTGGTTAGCAGTGGAGCGTTTAGCCACTGCACAACCAACCTCCTCGTATTTCCCGTATGTCTTACTATTTTCAGTGTACTATTTCAGTGTACTGTTTTACAGAGCAGAACTACCTTATGGGTCAAACTCACCAGCCACTCCTTGGAAAATCTATACAAGGTCACTATGAGTCAGAACCGACTCAAAGGCACTTAACAACAAATTTTACATAACATAACTCATTTCCCCAGTACATACTCTCCTAGCCTTCCTTGCAGCTAGAGGCAGACATGACATAGTTTGGTGCAAAGACATGTAAAGGGAGGTCTGTTAAGACATATGTTGTTAAGGCATATGTTGTTGTTGTGATGTGCCATGGAGTCAGTTCCAACTCATAGCAACCCTGTACAGGGTTGCCGAGGCTATAAATCTTCACAGGAGCAGAAAGCCTTATCTTTCTCCCGCGGAACCACTGGTAGTTGTGAACTGTTGACCAGAGGATATAGGAAAGCTTTTACTCCCTGATAAAAGAGGCCACAAAAAGAAAGCTCTTTTTTTCCCCCACTGTTTCCTTTCTGTTTGGAACATTTCATATAGGAACATTCTTTCTTTAGGTATGACAATAGTATTGAGATTACCCACAGCATTTAAGAGAGTACACAGCTAGAAGCAACAGCAAAATTTCTTTGAAGTCACTTGTTTAACATTTAGTATTCATACAAACACTGCAATTTGACTCTGGTATATGTATTCAGTAATTTTTTTAAATGCTTAAAGTTATACATCATAAAATAATCCTACCTATCACTCAGTTAATAAGTAAGATTCTATTGTTGATTCAACTAATAGGAACACATATTAGATTTATTGTTCAGGAATTTTTCTTATTTGTCTTGAGGTCACAACAATTCAAGAAAGGAGATTCCGTTAAATATGTGAATACAAATGGCAGTAGTTTTTTTTTTTACTGCTATACAATGGCAGGGTAATCACAGGGGAGTGTGCCCAGCTTGCTCCCTAAGAAACACTATGCTTAACCTGTGAAATTTTTGATAAGTGTATTTACTAAGTCATATATTAGATTGACTAGGTAACGGACCCACTAATCAGTTTATTTCATCAAAGGGTTTTCTTTTTCAATGAAGAAAGATGCTGTTTTATTTGATTACTAACCAGTCTTACAAATCATTTTCATCACATGTAAATGAATTAAGTCTCAAAGAATTCAGAGTTCTTTATCAACTCTTTTATCTAACTCATACATAATTGTAATTTTCATTTGAGCCATCTCATTATGCGCAGTGAAAGTGCTTAGTTTTGTTTTATAGTTGTTGATTGCCTCAGCAAAGTAAGTTATCTTTATGAGTCAGTCTTCTTAATTAGGTGTGGCACTGTAGGATAAGCACTATACAGCTGACTGCAAGGTTGCTGTTGTTCAGTGCCATCCAGTAGGTTCCTAAACGCAGCAACTCTGTATAGGGTTTCCGAGGGGCGACTGGTGAGCTTAAATTAGCTTCGCAGTACAGTGCATTAACTTACAGTGCCACACCAGGAATCAACTGCAAGGTGGGAGGTTCAAATCCACCAGCCAACCCTTGGCAACCCTATGTAGGGTTGTTATGAGTGGGAACAGACTATGTGGCACTTAACAGCGAGAAGGAATTCATTTATCATATCTTCATTTTTCCTTCATGTAAAAAACATCAATTCAATCCTGTCTTGCAAAACTGGCCTTCACCTTATTTCCAACAAGTCTATGTACCTCCTGACAATATGGATTTTATTTTCAGACAGTAGATTTTAAAGTCACTCCCCACTTTGTTACAAATTTATCTTAAAAGAATCCAAACTGCTGGATTTACAAAATTTTATTATATATATAAGAAAATTCAGAAGCTAGCTTTCAGAGATGAAGCCTCTCTGTGAATGATGCTGGAAGAGTGCAGAGCCTTCACAATTTGGCTCCTTTTGCACAGATAGCATATACTAGTATTTTCTATCATTTTCATGATCCCTAAGAACCTCTCCTTCCTTGTAGAAAATACCTTCTATCACAAATTCACGGAGTCCTGCTGCGGCGCTGTCCGTTAACCACTGGACCGCCAAGTTGGCTTGACCCGCAAAGATCTCTGTGATTCGGAACCGACTCTATGAGGGTGATTAACAACAACAATATCACAAATTAATGTTTTCAAGTTGATCATTTAAAAATAGAATCCAAACTGATAACATATGCTTCCATTAACTCTAAGTTAAAGAACCAAAGATAAAGATAACTGAATCTACCAGTTAGTTTTTCTTTTAACAACTAAGATGTATCATTAGAAACTCTCCCATAATATACTTAAAAAAAAAAAAAAAATCAGCCTGCCTACTTCTGTTTTCAAACGAATCCAGTCATAGCTATAGCACAATTTCTTTAGATCTTCTCATTTTGTATAAGCGTTCCCATTTTTAATAAGCATCTTTGCTTTCTAAAGTCAAAGGGACCTTCAAATAATTTTTAAAATTTGCTTGTTGGCTTGTACTTTTTCTGGCTATTGCTTCGAGTCACCCCTCTTTCTGTTTCAAAATTTGCATGACTTCCTTTTTAACTTTGCTTCAAGAGTCCGTTTTAATCATGCAGGCATTGCTCGAGGTTTGCTCGAATAAGATGGCCTTATATTTAGACTTATTTTCAGCTTTACAACATAATTCTGTATAGTTATTTGTTGTCCTGTTGGTATTTAAGTACTGTCTATGCTTTTAGCTGACCATCACCCTTTGTTGTTGTTGTTGTTATGTGCCGTGGAGTCGGAACCGACTCATAGCGACCCTGTACAGGGTTTCCGAGGGTGTAAATCTTTACGGGAGTAGAAAGCCTCATCTTTCTCCCGCGGAGCAGCTGGTAGTTTCGAACTGCTGACCTTGAGGTTTACAGCCCGATTCGTAACCACTACGCTACCAGAGCTCCTTTTACTACCTCTTAACTGTGCTTAGTACGTTATCATCTTCGTGGCATTCACTAGAAAGATCGTCCATGAAAGTTCTGACGTGGTCAATGACTTGTATTTTCACTGGTTTCAGGATTACATTTAAACTTTCCTGTGTTTAACCCGTAATCGGTATTCCTATCTGAAAAAAGGAGTTTCATTACGAATTACACTTCAAGGCAAAGAAGGAAGCTCTCAGCGGCGGGAAGCCGGACCGAGCACTTAGCCTTTTTAGTAAACAAGCCCCTGCGCAGGCGCAATGATAGCAGGAGGTTAAACTGGTTTGTCATGGGATTTTTTTGTTGTTGTTGTAAAAACAGGTCAAACAAAACAAAACTCTGGAATCTAAGGTGATAAGCTTGTTGTTTTTTCTTGCTACTTTTACATATTATTTTCGTTTTTGGACTTTTGTTTCTGAATTGTTGCGCAGTCTCCAAGCTTCGTAGAGAAGTCATTCGTAGACTGCCTCGACCCCACATAACTGACGCTGACGTGCCGCCTCATTATGCTGCTTAATTTGCTCTCGCTGCAGTCTCGAGACTTTTATTTTACTAATTTATTGAGGCCGCAATTTCGTTGTGTGTTTTTTTTTAATAAAATAAAAGAAAAAACGCATCACAACATCACAGAAAACACTCCCACTCGCGGAGCTTGCCTCAAACAACGCGAGATTTGTCCCGAACCCTAAGCGGAATTCCCCCCACTCTCCAACACCCACCCACCCACCCCCACACACAAGCGCGCGCGCCACGACATGTATTTGCGCATGCGTTTGACTAATTGTTTAGCGCGCAAATTTTTCAAAACTTTTGTCCGGTAATAGTCAATAAATTTGGCCCTGTGGCAGGCTCGTTACATTAATCTAGTAGATTCAAGTACACAACACCACTTTCTTTGAGATTTTGCAGTCAAAACTCCGAATGTTTATGGTCGCCACTTTATTTTGGTCGTGAACTCCAAAGTTTAAGCGAATAATCGGGTGATACATTTTATGTGTTTGGAAAAATAACGGAATAATTCTGAGTGGCCAAGGGATTTTTTCTCCCCGCTGGAGACCAAAAGCAGATGTGATGTGAACGTGTAAGGAAGGTAATGCATGGAAAGAAGATGGGAACATTTGAGAGGTAAATAACAGTGACGATCGCGCACCCCGAAAGAGTTGAGACTAGAAAAACGGAGAGAACTTTTGGCATAGGGGGAAATTTTCCTTAAAATCGTGTGAACCTATGCATGTTTGTAAACAAGTGGGAAGAAATGCCACATACAATCTATGGTGTGTTGTTAAGTGCTGTGTTCCGAATCGCAGTGAGCCTCTCGGGCTTCCGATGAGCCGCTGATGGGTTCGAACCGCAGACTTTTGAGTTTAGCAATCCAGCCTTATCCTACAGCGCCCCACCAGGCTATAAACTGAAAATTGGGAAGTCCATAGGTGAGTGAGTGAAAGAAAAGATTCTAAAAGCCATCTCTGAGTAAAAGCTGAAGTTGATACTAGGAAGACCAGCCAAAGTAAGAGGAGTCAGAAATTCTAGGACTGTCTTTAGGGATCTTACCTCTTTTTTTTTTTCTTCTTCTTCTCTCAGGACACGTGGTGGCGGGTGGTGATTATGTGCTGTGGAGTTGGTTCCGACTCATAGCGACTCTGTACAGGGTTTCTGAGGCTGTAAATCTTTACGGGAGCAGAAAGCCTTATCTTTCTCCCACGGAACAGCTGGTAGTTTCAAACTGCTGACCTTGAGGTTCACAGGCAGATTCATAGCGACTACGCTACCAGAGCTCCTTCAGGACTCGTGGGGCACCTGCATAAGCAATGACTTTTGCTCTGAAATTCCTGAAAGGTACCACCCAACATCTGAAGTGTCCTCTTCCTGCCAATGAAATCCTCTGGCCGGTACTTCTTCCCAGGAATCCCACCCCTCAGCCAGAATGAAACAGGGGTTTCATGAAGTGAAATGGTGAAATTTAGCCACCATTTTACTCCATGAAATCCCTAGTTCTCAAAATTGCTCAGGTGTGCCACTGGTGTATACTAAAGCTCACAATTTTAGCCTCTACTCTTCTACTTCACTAGGTATTAAAGTCCTTGATAGTGGCAGCAATTCTCCTTATTCTGGAGGACAGCTCTTAAATGAAAGAGCAGATAGGTAATCAATGCAGCTTCATCTATAAGAAAAGGTAAGTATGGAAAGCCATAGGATTAAAGTTAGCAGTGATGGAACAGGATCAAGTATTAATACATAGGAGGAAATCACTTCATTAAAGAATTAAACATGATAATCCTTTAGCAAGAAGTTCTCTCTGGAGTACTTAATTTGATTTGGGCAGTCTAAAGTATATGTTGGCACTGGGCTCTATGTGTGGAGTTCATGGGAAAATACTACAGAAAAAAAATCTGGATGCTGAAGCCTAGGTGTCTTATTTTAGGGAGTGATATCATCCAGCTCTCCGCGGGAGAAAGATGAGGCTTTCTACTCCCATAAAGATTTACACCCTTGGAAACCCTGTACAGGGTCGCTATGGGTCGGAACCGACTCGACGGCACTTAACAACAACAACAACAATCATCCAGCTCTAAGAGGTATGACATCTCAGTATAGAATCACATAAAGTGTATGGACTTGGGAATCAAACTTGGCATTTAACTTTAGCCTGTCAGTCCCTCTGTGTGATCTCTCTGAACCTCAGTTTACCTATTTGTAAAATAAGGACATTTTTTACCTTACAGGATTATTGTAAAGACTAAATGACTTATTTTTTTAAAAACTTTTTATTGTGAATTAAGTGAAGGTTTACAGAGATCATCAGTTTTACATTCAGCAAAGCATACATTTTATTCCATGTCAATGATTACAGCCTCCACAATGTAAGATAACTTATCGCAATTACTCGCTGTGTTTCTTGTTACGTGAAGTATTGTTGAAAAGATGAGACGCTACTAGCATCCCACTGTCATTAAGTCCATTTTGACATAGATTGTAAATCTTTATGGTATAGTCTCAGGGAACACCAAAGTTAATTGGCATAATATCGTCCACAAAGACAATGCTACATCCTACTATGGTGAGTAACGACTGCAATCTTAAAAGGCTCATGAACTCAATCCACAATAAAAACCTTAAATTAAAAAAAAAAAAAAGAAATGTAAAAAAAAAAGACTCATGAGTGACCATTTAAGGTACAACTATTGGTTTCTCTATTCACGGAAGAAAGAAGAGTGATGAAAACTGAAGGCACTTGGAATCACCTTAGTCCAGTGGGCTAATGGAACATGTGAGCATCGGTTTCCACAACTCTGAGACCAGAAGAACTGGATGGTGCCCAGCTACCACTACCCACTGCTCTGAAGGGGGTCACATTCGAAGATACTAGATAGAGTGGCAGAATATGTGGAACAAAACTCAAAAAAGTCAGACTTACTGATCAGAAAGAGACTGGAGGAACCCAAAACTATGGCCCTTGGCCACACTTCAGGTCTGGAATGGAACTCACCCTCATGGCCCAATTTTCAGTCAAGCAATAGACAGGTATATAGAGGGAACAACAACAGCAGTAAGGTATATTCACCATAGAATGGTCAACCATTCATGATCACAAGGAAACACTTGCCTAAAGACAAAGTTCAGAAGCATTGGGAAGGAGGGTTATCAGAAGGAATGGAAATCAGAACCACAGGTAGGAAGTGGGATAGCTGTGGTTAGGTGGAGGGATTGCAGTCATTGAGATGGAACAGTGTATGATTTGTTGAATATAAAACAGATGAGCTCTGAACATTTCACTTAATTCACAGTAAAAATTTTATATATATCTTCTTCTTTATGGTAGCAGAGAGCCTCACATTTCTCCCTTAGAATGGCTGGTGGGTTTGAACCCCCCAATCTTTGCAGCCAAATGCTTAACCCACAGTGCCATCAAGCCATGATTAACAAATGTGAGTTTTTTCCCAGAGTCTGCTACCACATTAATGCATGCCACTTATAGCGTAGTGGTTATGGATCGGGCTGCGAACCGCAGGGTCAGCAGTTCAAAACTACCAGCTGTTCCGTGGGAGAAAGATGAGGCTTTCTGCTCCCGTAAAGATTTATAGCCTCAGAAACCCTGTATAGGGTCTCTATGAGTTGGAACCTACTCCACGGCACATAACCACCACCAACCATGGAGCATAGGATGGAATCCTGATGTGGTGCTGTAGGATAAGCACCACATCAAAGTCGGCAATTCAAACCACCAGCCACTCCTTGGAAGCCCTGTACAAGGGTCACTGTGCATCAGAACCTACTCTATGGAACATTAACAACAGTGGAGCATAGGTTCTTCTTGAGATAGTTTCTCAACTGTGCTTATACATTAGAATCATCTGGGGAGTTATAACAATTCCTAATGTCCAGACTTCACCCTAGAACAATTAATTCAGAATCAGGGTCTCTGGGAGTGGAGCCTGGACATCAGTACCATTAAAGCTCTCCGTTTTGCACCTAAGTTTGAGAACTGCAGCTTTAAGAGTTTCCTCCAGAAGGAAAAAATAAATGAGAACAGGTGTTTTTTTTTTTTTACAACCTGCTCTCAGTGGGCTTATATAAATATTTGAAAATTTAATTGAGGAATAAAAAGCTTGAGTTGTACAGATGAGTAGAGTATTATACGCCATAGTCAGGAAAGAGGTCATTCTTATAGGAATGGGGTAGTAGTGGCTGGGTACCACTCAGTTGGTTCAGACTCATAGTGGCCATGTTTTCAAGGCTGTAAATCTTTATGGGCAGGAGCAGAAAGCCTTATCTTTCTTCCACAGAACAGCTAGTAGATTCGAACTGCTGACTCTGCAGTTAGCAGGTCAGCTGGTAATCCATTATACTACCAGGACTCCTTAGGAATGGGGTTAGTATCCTGATATGGGAAAGGTCATTAATATAGGTCAAGAATACAGAGCCCTGGTGTAGCACCATAGTATAAACACTGGACTGCTAAGTGTGCTAAGTACAAGGTTGGCAGTTCAAACCTACCAGTCACTCTCAGAAACCCTATATCAGGCAGTTATGAGTTTGGGACTGACTTGATGGCATTTAACAACAAGAAGAATAAACAGAATTTGCCACAGAGATGGAGGACCTTGCATCTCCCAAATTGGCCCTTTGATTTAGCACAGATTATGCTTTACCACATAGTACATTTTGGACCATCAGCATAGCTGATGCCAGTGGCAGGTGATGTGGGCAATTGGGTTGGGGAGGAGCATGAAGGCACGACTGAAGTGTATGCATTTGGTTATTCTCCACTAGGAAGGTGCAGGTGGGAATGCGTGTGCAGCAGGCCGATGATACTGAAGCCTCGTCTCATTGGTTTTCAAGGTTGCTTCAGCAGCTCTGACCATACAAGTGGTTTTGGTGGTACTGAGAGATGAAAAGGTAAGGTTTCAGCTTTCATTTGTAGCCTTTAATTGAATAGAGACTCATGTGGAATTGAAGGCTCGGTAGGTCTGGGTCAGGAATTTGAGCTTCCAAGAGATTAGGGATGTAATAGTTTCTAGGGATATAATTCAGAAGTTGAAACCACCATAGTCACTGGATTCTAAGCCCCACATGCAGCCGTAATGGCTAGGAATAATATCTTTTGCCACAGAGGGTAACTTGTGTTTAATTGGTCCCCCCCTTTTTTTTTTTTTTTATGGTCCGTTTTCTTGAGAAGAAGGCTTGCATGAGTGAGAGACCACATCCCAGACTCTTTCTGGGACAGGAAGGCACATTGTAGGGATTGGTCTTTGTCTAAGATGGTTCTTATGAGTTAGGGTAAGCCAGGACTGAGGCCAAACTCAAGTTCTTGAGAGCCTTTTTAGCTGTTGCAGCCCACTAGAACTTTTGCACAGAACACAAAGCAGGAAAGAACTTGGGTCCAGCTTGAAAAATCCTATAGTAAGGTCTTTCTTTTCTGCCTTAGAAGATAACAGATGCCTGTTGACCTTGTTCAAAAAATTTCATATTGTACCAATTTGGGCCTATGTTCCTACACACAAAGTAGCTTCACAGAGTTCATGGGAAGTTTTTATTATCCTTTAATTCTATTTTTGCATGAATTGGGTGCCAGGTCCATTTTTTCTCCTGCTTCTTTGGGATGTCAAAAATAAAAATCTATATAATGGATAAAATTCTGCATAATGCACCCAAGTGAACATCTCTTTTACATGTAGTAAATTTTTTAATCTCTGAGAGGTGGTTTGAGTCAGGTGTGTTAGGAACCTTGATGAGAGAGTAGATCTTTCAAAAATATGTCTGCCATTGCTGCAGTTTCAGCCTTCTGGAACACTGAACAGATAGTTCCAAATTTTGACCACTATGTAGGACTGTATATTTTCCTGACTAACTAGAGGACTTAACTAAGAGTGACCAGAAAAAGTAATGAGACTGCCCAAGTTTTCATCCAAGGATAGGAGAAGAGCCAACAACAGAGTGTTTTCAAAGGGGAAATTGAAAATAAAAATTCAGTTGCTTGATTTTTATCCCAGAAGTCATGCTTGGAACATTATCACTGAGCACTACTTTATGTTTTAAATGCTGGTGGTAGAAAGGTAAACTGGATAACATTCCTCCCACAAGAATCTGTAAACACAAATGATATATCGTGATATATCAAAATGATATATGCAGTTGTTGTTGTTAAGTGCCATCTAGTCAGTTCTGACTCATAGCAAGCCTATATAGGGTTTCTGAGGAGTGACTGGTGGATTTGAATCTCTGACCTTGTGGTTATCAATTCAGTGCTTATCCAATAGCGCCACACCAGAACTCCAATATATACAGTAACATGTATGAAAATTAAAGACTCAGTATAGTAAAAAGAAAGATATGAATAACTTTGGAGGGGAAGTGGAGAGAACAAAAAATCGCAGGGGAAACCCAGCAGGGTTTAACAGAGGAAATTGGGGATGGAGTGTTGACCAAGTGGAAAAAGCTGAGGAAATTGTTTATCAGGTGTAAGACACAGATGCATGAAACAGCATGCTTTGGATGTGGGAGAACTACAAGCAATGTAATAGGCCTGCATACTCAGGTAGGTGATTAAAATGGAGGTGAAATTGAGGTCATAGGCATTGAGGAGATTAGACTGGATCTGTTGGCAGACTCACTAAACCAGTTACTTTCAAGTTCATTCCAACTTTTGGTGACCCCATGTGTTTTATTCGAGTAGAGCTGCTCCACAGGGCTTTCATGGTTGTGACCTTTGGGAAGCAGATTGCCAGGCCTTTCTTCTGAGGTACCTCTGGATGTGTTCCAACTGCCAACCTTTGGTCAGTAGTCCCAGAGACAGCAAGCTGACTGTTGTAGCTGGGTGTTGTTACGTTGGTTCTGATTCACAGCAGCCCTGCGTATGACAGAATGAAACACTGCCCAGTCCTATGTCATCCTCACAGTCATTGCTGTTTGAGGCCATTTTTGCAGCCTCTGTGTCAATCCATCTCATCGAAGGTCTTCCTTTTTAAACCTGACCTTCTACTTTACTAAGCATGATATCCTTCTCCAGAGTCTGCTCCCTCCTAGATAAGACATCCGAAGTACATGAGATGAAGTCTTGTCATCCTCACTTCTAAGGAGTATCTTGGCTGTATTTATTCAAAAAGAGACGGGAAGAAAACACTTTAATCAATCTCTTGTTGGACAATTCAATAGCAGTTTGCTTTCAATGTTGTTTAAAACAATTGAAAAGCTGATTTTTAAAAGGATTTGAAATCCAAATATTGGAGGCATTCACTTTTTCAAAACTATCCCTAATATTTCTAGTTGTTTCTTTGTGCTATGCTGACCATGCTGCTGGAGACTGGCCAGTGGCCAGAAAAGCCATAGAAAGTCTAGAGAATGAGGTATGAAGAGCCTGGGCAGTGGTCCAAGAAAGGAGAGCAAAAGCAAAATCCTGTTGCCCAGAGGGCTCCGGTCAACTGGGGGTCACTCACTGTGGTAGGCAGGATAATAGCTCTCCAAAAATGTCTTTGCCCTAATGGCTAGAATTTGGGAATACGTTACCTAACATGGCAAGAGGGACTTTGCAGATGTGAGTAAATTAAGGTGTTTGAGATGGGGAGATTATTCAGATTGGCCCAATCTAGTCACATGGGTCCTTAGAAGAACCTTCCCAGGTTAAGGTCAGAAAAATGTGACTATATAGAAAAGCATCAGAGATATGCAAAGTTTTGGGTTTTGAAGATAGTTAAGGGAATGGGACTGTCACTAGAAGGTGGAAAAGTTAAAGAAACAGACTTTCCTCTATGAATCCAGAAGGACTACAGCCCAGTGACAGCTCTGCTGGCCTTCTAACCTATAAAACTGTACAATAATAAATTGTTGTCCCAGGCATGTTACAACAGCAATTGAAAATAAATACACTCATAGCCAACTCTGGCCTAGAAACAAGTCAAGCCCAGTGAGTGAATGCTTTGCTCTCCTTTCTCTGTCCTCTAACCCAAAGCCAAAAAGTATAGCTCTTACTTTCCATTTTTCTTTGCTTTCAATTTCTGTGCTTGATCCACTATACAGCAGCTTTTTAAATTATTTTTTTCATGTTCATTCATACAAAAATATTACAAGTACAATAAATATCTTAAATTTACCAATTGTTAATGTTTTGCCATATCTATCATGGCGCTGTGGGCTAATGCAACAGACTGCAAAGTCGTTTGAACTGCAAGGTCAGTGGTTCAAGCTCACCAGCTGCTCCTTAGAAAACCCGTACAGGGGCGCTATGGGTTGGAATCCACTCTGTGGCATTTAACAGCAGCAACACTAAATATGTGCATTCTGTTTTTAGTTGAGCCATTTGAGGTTAAATTGCATTCTTCCTGATGCTTTATCCTTCATACTTCAACATCTCCTAAGAAAATCTCCTAAGAACCACAATTTATCACATCTAATATAAAAAAAAAAATCCATGATATCATATGCAAATTTCCCTAATTGTCCTTAAAGTGTTTGATAGCTATTTTATATCAATTCTTGCTCCCTCCTCAATCACTATCAAATCAAGTTCCATGCTCTGCATGTGGTTGTTTTTAGGCTCTTTACATCTAAAACTGTGTAGCCTCTAGCCTCTAATTTCACAGCATTGACTTTTTCTGGGGGTAGTTGGCATAGTAGTAGGAGTAAAGAGTGAGGATTAGGGTTAAGACTGTGGCTAGATCCAAGCTAGGCCTAGGACTTCATTTAGTATTAAGGGCTATGGTTAGGACTAGGGTTAGTGTTAGGGGTAAGGGTTGGGCTAAGGCTAGGAGTTAGGCTTGGTATAGTTTTTAGTGTTACAGTTAGGTTTATTTTTATTTATGTTACTTTGTTTTCTCAAAATCTACTTGATTTCCTCTTCATTTGGAAGTTCTGTAACTTTATTCCCTCTTGTTATTTTATTTTGTTTCTTTTGTTGTTGTTGAAACTGTATCTCTGGTTCTCTACTTTGTCTTGTAGGTCTAGTTTACTTTGAATACTTCCCTCTCTGGGTTGAGTTCTAGGTGATAGTGTCATGCATTTTATTCCCAGGTTGCTATCTGCTGCTGTTGATTCTCTGTCCAAATAACTCCTTTTAGGATTTTTTTTGTAAGTTTGGTCTAGATTTTACAAATTCTTTTCATTTCTGTTTATCTGAAAATGACCTAATTTCACTGTTACAGTTTTGCTGGATATATGATTCTTGGTTGGCAATTTTTTTCTTTCTTTCAGAGTTTTATAATGTTATTCCATTGTCTTCTTACTTGCCTGGTTTCTGCTGAGAAATCAGAGCTTAGTCTTACTGTTCTCCTTTATAGGTAACTTTTCATTTTTCCTGAGCTGCTTTCAGTTTGATGATAATATATCTTAGTTTTTCTTCTTTTGAGGTCTATCCTGTTTGGAGATCATTTAAGTTTTTGAATGGTTACCTTCTCACCTTCATGATGTTAGGAAAGTTTTCTTCCAACAACTCTTGGACAATATTCTCTATGGATTTTTTTTTGTTGTTGTTATCTCTTCCTGATTTGGAATTCCAATCACACATAAGTTATTTCTCTTGATGTGTCCTACATAAATCTTAGGCTTTATTCGGATTTTTTGTACTCATTTCTGATTGTTCCTTGATACATGAACATTGAGAACTTTTTCTTCAGCCTTCCATTGATTCAATACTTCTTTGTTCCTGCAGTATATATCTATTTCTGAAGTCTTAATCTTCTGGCTTTCTAATTGCTGTTTTTGTGTGGTTTCCTTTTTTTTTTTTTTCCATTTATTTTGTCAGTTTAGTATCCTGATTTCTCCTGCAGTTTTATCTATATTTTCCTTGATTTCATCTGCAGTTTTCTCTCTCATTCTCTCAATCTGTTGAAGGTTCCTAAATAGTATTCTTTTAAATTGCTTAGCAAGTAGTTCTGATATCATTTCCAGTATTATTTATTCTGTATCTTGGTCACTTGTTTGAGGCACTGTATCTTGTATCTTCATATGACACTGACTTCTTGATGGACCCAGGTTAGTTGTATTATAGAATATTCTGCATTTTTTATTTGGCTGATTATCTCCTCATGATGTTTTATATCCTGTTTCTAAAATATCTATCTTTTGTTTTTAGCTTGAAGTTATGTGTAATGGTCGCATTAGATTTAGGCTAAATTCACTCCTTTATTCCAGTGCACTTGAAGAGATCCATATTCATGCCCATTCCAAAGAAAGATGATCAAACAGAATGTAGAAATTATCAAACAATATCATTAATATCACATGCAAGTAAAGTTTTGCTTGAGAGAAGTCAAAAACAGTTGAGCAGTAAAAGGACAGACAACTGTCAGATATTCAAACTAGATTCAGAAAAGGATGTGGAACAAGGATATCATCGTTGATATCAGATAGATTTTGGCTGAAGTAGAGAATAGCAGAAAGATGTTTACCTATGTTTTATTGCTTGTGCAAAGGCACTGACTGTGTGGATCATAACAAATTATGGATAGCAGTGCAAAAAGAATGGGAATTACAAAACACTTATTTGTGCTCAGAAGAACGTGTACATCAGGGGTAGAGAACCTTTTTTCTGCTAAGGACCATTTGGATATTTATAACATCATTTGCAGGCTCTACAAAATTATCAACTTGAAAATTAGCCTGCTAAAGCTTGCAGTATGTATCCTTCGGTTGTTTAAATTATTTTATATATCCCTGAGGGTTTTTGTGTACATCTTCCCACCCCCTCACCCCATCAAAAAAGAAGAGAAACAGAAGGAATGGAAGCAAATACTGTTGAATGATGATGCATGGAGGAGATTATAATCATTGCAATGAAACGATGATATAAAGCCGATGTTCTCCCATGGAAACTATCACTCAATTCACATACACACACACACACACACACACACACACACACACAAAACCAAAAACCAAAAACCTAGCCTGCTATATTTGGACAGACATTTGATTAATTCAGCCCTAATGTGATGGCTGGAACTGCAGTTGCCTTGGCAGGGCCAGACCAAAGGATTTCATGAATCATGTAAGGCCCAAGGGCTGGACGTTCTCCACTCGTGTACATAGACCAAAAAGAAGTCATTTAAACAGAACAGGGGGACACTGTGTGGTTTGGAATTAGGAAAGGTATGCATCAAGTTATATCATTTCACTATAATTATTCAATCTGTATACTGAACAAACAATCTGAGAAGCTGCAATGTATGAAGACAAATACAGCATCGAGACTGGAGAAAGGCTCATTAACACCCTGCAATATGCAGGTGACACAGCCTTGTTTTCTGAAAGTGAAGAGGCCTTAAAGCACTTACTGATGAAGATCAGAGACTACTGCCTTCAGTATGGGTTACATCTCAACATAAAGAAAACAAAACCATCACAACTGGGCCAATCAGCAGCATCACGATAAACAAAGAATAAGATTGAAGTTGTCAGGGATTTGATTTAACTTAGATCCACAATCAACAAGGAGCTCTGCTAGCGTAGTGCTTATGAATCAGGCTGCGAACCTTAAGGCCAGCAGTTCGAAACTACCAGCCGCTCCACGGGAGAAAGATGAGACTTTCTGCTCCCATAAAGATTTACACCCTCGAAAACCCCGTACAGAGTCGCTATGGGTCGGAACCGACTCCACGGCACTTAACAACAACCACAATCAACACTCATGGGAGCAGTAGTAAGGAAATCAAATAACATATTAATTGGGCAAATCTGCTGCAAAAGACCTCTTTAAAGTATTCAAAAGAAAAGAAGAAAAGATGTCACTTTGAGGATTAAGGTGTGCCTGACTCAAACCATGGTATTTTCAATTGCTTGCAAAAGCTAGGTATTGAATAAGGATGACAAAGAATTGATCCTTTGAATTATGGGTTTGGAAAAGAGTAGTAACTATACCATGGGCTACCAGAAAAACAAACTAAGCTGTGTTGGAAGAAGTATAACCAGAATGCTCCTTAGAAGCAAGGATGGCAAGACATCGTCCCGTGTACTTTGAACATGGTATCAGGAAGGCCCAGTCCTTGGAGAAGGAGTAATTGTGAGGATTGCACAGGACCAGGCAGTGTTTCATTCTGTTGTGCATAGGGTCACCAGGCATTAGAATTGACTCAGTAACACCTAACAACAACAAATATTTTTAGAAAGAATACTTCCTCAGTAGTATTTGTTATTGTTGTTATGTGCCGTGGCGTCGATTCCGACTCATAACGACCCTGTATGGGGTTTCCGAGGCTGTAAATCTTTACGGGAGCAAAAAGCCTTATCTTTCTCCCACGAAACAGCTGGTAGTTTCAAACTACTGACCTTGCAGTTCGTAGCCTGATTCATAACCACTATGCTACCAGAGCTGTATAGTGGTTACTAATCAGGCTGCTAACATCACATTCAGTAATTCAAAACTACCAGCTGTTCTACAGGAGAAAGATGAGGCTTCTGCTCCCGTAAAGATTTACAGCCTTGGAAACCCTGTACAGGATTGCTATGAGTTGGAACCTATTCCACAGCACATAACTACAACAATGTTAGACTGGTCACGTTGTTTAATTTTAAGCTCATAAGGTAATAAATCTTTACAGGAGCAGTAAGTCTCATCTTTCTCCCATACAATGGCTGGTAGTTTCTAACTGCTGACCTTGAGGTTAGCAGCCCTACTCATAATCACTATGCTACCAGAGCTCCACTATTAGTGATACTGAATTGGTCACTTGGTCATCCTTCTCCTTGCCTCTCCATTGAGAAGGGACACATTTCCCTTTGCAGTTTGTAAGTAACCTATGTACATCCTCTTCCCCACAAGTTTTCCATCTAATAATTTATGTACCCATTGTGATCTTTGCTGAATTAATTATTTCATGGGAAACTAAAAATGGTGATTTCTAACTATAATGTTCTGCATTTATTAGCTGGTGTTATTCTGTAAAGAAACAGTTTCTTTGGGAAATTAATCATTCTCTTGTAGGACAATTTGATAGTAGTTTGCTTTTCATTTTGTTTAAAAAAATTGGAAAGCTTATTTTTAAAAGGATTTGAAACCCAGTCAATCATTTTCTCATTACCATCCCCAGTATTTTCAGGTGTTCCTTTGTTTGGTCCCCAGGGGCTTTTAAATCTAGGTAATTTACCATTGTAGGATTCAAGGTCAAGGTGGGTAAGAGGGTCACCATTCTTCACCATGCTCTGGTAAAATTGAATAAAAACTACTAAGTGGGAACCAAAAGCCAGCAAAACCCCTTGACTGGATGAGTTCTCAGGAGGATCAGTTTTAGAATGCATACTTATGAAAGTTGAGGGTCTAGAAACCAGTTCCCATAGAACACCTACATGCTCTGAGACCCATTGAAAAGTTTTTGTATATTCCAGTCTGAAGATACTGTTCTATAGTACAGAACTTCAGAATGTAGTCTTTTAGGTTTGCTTGATGACTAGCTAAAGTCAGAAAAATAAGGGAATTTAGAGAAAGGCTTTAAAAACAATAGCCTGAATTTCAAGTCTGTTGTCTTGCCACACACTCCTATTTTGAATTTCAGAATCTAAATATTAATTTCTTCTTCCTCTTTCCATTTCTTTTGCAATTTCTACAGTTCCATAGTCACCATCCCCAGGCCAAATAGGTCCTTCATGCAGAGGAGAAAAAAAGAATCACATTAACCATTTTCAAAATATGGCCCCAGTTATCCAAGTGTTGAGGGAGCTCTGGTAGCGTCGTGATTACGAATTGGGTTGTGAACCGCAAGGTCAGCAGTTCGAAACTATCAGCTGTTCCGCGGGAGAGAGATGAGACTTTCTGCTCCCATAAAGATTTACAGCCTCGGAAACCTTGTACAGGATCGCTATGTGTCGTATCCGACTCCATGGCACACAACCACCACCACCACACAAGTGTTAAGGGGTTTTATGGACTTGGATATGAGACAGCTATCTCTTTAACTATGGTCTGAAATAAGTTTGGTGACTCAAATTTAATAATTTTTAATCATAGCCCTTCTTGATAATATTCTGGATCATGATGTCATGTATGACAAATTTCATTATTTTATCATGTAACCATGAGGCATCCAGGTAGGAGTATAAACAATCTGGTCTTTGTTGTGTGGTTATTGTTGTTGTTGTGTTTTTTTTTTAGTCTGAATTAATTTAAAGTAATTTTAGTTGAAGGGATCCAGCAGTGAACCATGTCACATTAAACAGACCAGTATTTTAAGCTAGTTTAGTCTGTTTTTCATGATGCAGAATAGTATAGCACAGAGTGCTAACTCGAGAGTCCGATGAAAGGGTTCCCAATCCTAGCTCCCACACCAGCTGTGCAGTCTTGGGTGTATTACTTACCCTCTCGAGGCTTCAATTTCAAGTTCTGTAAAGCAAAAATATTAGTAGTAGTACCTTTTATCTCCATGGGTAGATAGAAGGATTAAATGACATCATACATGTAAATACCTGCCATATGTTAAATATTAGCTGTTGTTGTTGTAATTATTATTGACTAAGAGTAAAGATGATATCTGAGTCACCAGCCTGTTGTTGTTGTTGTTAAGTGCCCATTGAGTTGGTTCCAATCCATAGCGACCCTGATAAGGTTTCCGAGGAGCAGTTGGTGAGCTTGAACCACCAACTTTGCAGTTCAAATGGCTTTGAAGTCTAGTACATTAACCCACAGTGTCACACCAGGACTCAGAGTCACCAGCCTGCTCTCTAAATTTTCTGAAAGTGGCACATATTAGAATTAACAAAGTTGATTTTCTCTGTGAGTCTAATATTGAAAAGCTAGAATTGGTCTCACCCTTCTCCTAAAATGGTGGTGGTGGTGGTGTGTTGTGGAGTCGGTGCCTACTCATAGCGACCCTGCAAATATTTTTTTTTCCTTTTTTTCCACATGTTTTATTGTGAATTATGTGATAGTTTACATGCGAGAACATTAGTTTTATATTCATCCTATCATATATCATTTCATTGCTATGGTTATAATCCCCCCCATGCTTCATCAACCAACCAAAAGGTATACCCTGAAAGCCTGCCCCTGGTCATCAGCACACAGCCCCTCTCCCTTTCTGGGTCTGAAGTCTCCAGCCACTCCATCTTTCCATGTCATCATCTCTGCCTCTATCTCTGGCATCACTGCTTCTCTGGGTAGGGTCCCGCTCTCCGCTCTTCTCCCTTGATGGTCCAAGGTACCTCCGCTCCTAGATTGCAAAGTTAATCTCTCCCCTTCTTGCTACTAAAAAAAAAAAAAAAAAGTCTACCTTTACATTTCCAACCCTCACAAGCAGTCCTGATAACAATTATTCACTATTGTATCACAAGAGACCTATCCGCATTTCCTTTCATCAGACCCCCGCCCCCAGACAGACTGGATGCTACTCAGTGGAGATTCTACCTTCCTCCAGGCCCTCTGGATCTAGGTTCCTTCTTGAAAGCTTGTAAGCCAGTCACTTCTTGCCTTTGTAGGTCCCAGCCCCCCCGCACTGTGGGTAGCCAATGTCCAAGTTGCCCATCCCTATCTACTCTGTGTATGGAGGGGGTGGGAATGATCCTCACTGTAAAGATTTGTTCCCTCTTTTGAGCTACTGCATCCACAGGTATAGGTCAAGTTCATCAACTTGTATCAGATTACATTTTTTTCCCCTCTTCTTTCTTCTTCTAGTTGAGTTCTGATCATCCAGTCATTGAAGCCAAGTCAAGTGGGTATTATCTGCAAGTGTGGGTGTTCTTGTGCATATGCCCTCTCTTCTTTCTTCTTCTAGTTGAGTTCTGATCATCCAGTCATTGAAGCCAAGTCAAGTGGGTATTATCTGCAAGTGTGGGTGTTCTTGTGCATATGCCCTCTCTTCTTATCAGCTGGCTATGTCACTGACTCTGGGCCCAAGAGTCCCCAGGTCTTGCCACGCTGCTGGCCAACCAGGTCTCCACCTGGCTTCACAGGAGTCTGTTGAACATTGTAGGACTTAGCTTGCAGTTTCATTGCTGTTTTTCCCTCCCTTTCCCTTATCAGTGACGAATGTGGTCACCAATCAGAGTGTGTATTCCCATTGAGTCTTACTCTTGGAAGGGGGTTTGCTCTGAGGGGACCCGACCTCTTGCCTTGATGTCTCCTGGGCGAGCAACTTGCTTGTTCTTGTAGCAATCAGTTGGTCTGGCTATAGTTTGTATTTTTCCTGTCGGTCTTTCTTTCAAAAAGTATCTTCTGTTCTTCTAGCCACTCCAGGCTGGTCTACCTGTACTTTCAAGTGGAAATTTCCTACCTCTGAAGATTCTGGATGCTGTTCAGGATTCCACCTATAGTCTTATGTAATGCAGAGGTTCCACAAGAAGCCTCCTTCACTGGGCATGTTGTAGTCCCATTTTAGGTATTCCAATCAGTTATAGGCAGAAGATGGATTTACAAGCTTTCTATGGTGATATTTCTGGCTATTCCTTTCTCTCCTCATCCAGTGTCTATTTTATAATGGTATGCAAGGCAAAACAAGATTCAAAAACAGCCAAGCATCTTAACATTATTTCCCCCTTTTGCCCATTCCAACCATATCTCAATCCCTGTATCCCAGAGCCCTGTTGTTCCAAGGTTGTGCATACATCATTCTTTACCTCTGTCCCACTTAGCCCATGCAAACCTGCCTAATTGTTCTCCCATCTGCTTGATCTCCCCTTCCCCTTCTTATATATTGTTCCCTCCCCAGCACCCAAACTATCTTGTGTCTATTCCCTGCCCTGTGCTCCACTTTCCCCTCCCACCTCCCACATCCCAGAAACCAGCAAAGAATTCCCTACCCCCCTTTAGTATGGGTTCTTTTTCTTAGTCTTTTACAGTAGTAGTCCTATGCAGTATTTCTCCTTTTGTGACTGACTAATTTCACGCAACGTAATGTCTTCAAGGTTCATCCATGTTATGTGGTGGCTTGCAGCTTCCTTGTTATTCTTCAAGGTAGCATAATAATTCCATTGTGTGTATGTACCACAGTTTGTTTATCCATTCTTCAGTTGACGGGCACTTTGGCTGTCTCCATCTTTTTGCTATTGTAAATAGTGCTGCTATGA
>NW_006408604.1:11649105-11650821 GCF_000296735.1 Chrysochloris asiatica
TTTAATTTCTTCTACTACCCAGTCACTTTTCAGCAGGGTGTTACTCAATTTCCATGTATTTGACTTTATTTTCTTAATCTTCCTATTGTTGATTTCTAATTTGATAGCATTGTGGTGAGAATATGCCTTGTAGTATTTTGATATTTGTAAATTTATGGAGATTTGTTTTGTAGCCTAAGATGTGGTCTATTCTGGAGAGTGTTCCGTGTGCACTGGAAAAGAATGTATATAGTGCAGTTGTTGGGTTGAATGCTCTGTACACATCTGTGATGTCCAGTTGGCTGATTGTGTTGTTTAGTTCTTCTGTGTCTTTGTCAAGTTTCTTTCTGGTTGTTCTATCCATTTTTTAAAGCAGTGTATTAAAATCACCCAGTATTATTGTAGATTCATCTATTTCTTTTTCAAATCTATTCGAGTTTGCTTTATTTATTTTGGAGCTCTTTCATTGGGAGCATAGATATTTAGTATGGTTATGTCATCTTGTTAAATTGTCCCTTTAATCATGAGATAAAGTCCATCTTTATCTATTATGCTAGTTTTTGCCTTGAAGTTTATTTTATCAGAGATTAGTACTGCCACTCCTCTTCGCTTTTTATTGCAATTGGCTTGGTATATTTTTTTCCATCCTTTGACTTTTAATCTGTTTTTGTCTCTGTGTGTGAGATGTTTCTCTTGCAGACAGCTTATTGAAGGATCTTGTTTTCTTATCCATTCTGCTACTCTCCTTCTCTTAACAGGTTCATTTAATTCATTTACATTTAGTGTAATTATAGATTAATTGCTGCCATTATGTTTTTGTTTTTTGTGTGTAATATTGCTGCTTTCTTTGTTCTGTGTGTCTTCCTTTGTTGAGTTCTTGATTTTTGTGTTCTTTCTTGTGAGTTTCCTCATAGTTTTAATGTTTCCATATTCTTCTTGGATTTACTTTTTTTGTTGTTGTTGGTATGTTGTGAAGTGTTCATTTTCTTTGAGGTTGCCTTATAGTTCATTAACTTTTTTATCCATTTAATGTAGTCTATATTATATTTCAATCTATTTGACCCTCTCACCATCTGGGTCTCTATTCCTATGTCTTTACCTTTTTTTACACTGTAATTGTTTTGATCATAGACTGGTCTTCCAGATTCTCTGAGTTTGTTCTTATAGTTTTGTTCTGTTCTCGACTCTTCCTTCTGTCAATTTAATTCTGGGAGGTGCTGCCACGTATGTCAATCTCTGGTTGTTGTCTGTTCGTGTTGGTTCTCAGTCCACAGACTCCATTTAGAATGTTTCGTAGCTCAGGGTTGGCATTGGCAAAATCCCTTAGCTTCTGTTTATCCTGGAATGTTTTGATTACACCGTCATGTTTGATTGATAGCTTTGCTGGATAAAGGATTCTTGGTTGGCAATTTTTTTCTTTCGGGGTTTTATATATGTTTCCCCATTGCCTTCTTGCTTACATGGTTTCTGCTGAGAGATCCTAGTTTAATCTGACTTGCTTGCCTTTGTATGTAACACTTCTGTTTTCCCTAACTGATTTCAGGAGTGTCTTCTTACCTTTGATTTTGGAGAGCTTGATTATGATATGTCTCGGTGATTTTCTTTTGGGCTCTATCCTTCCTGGGGTTCGTTGAGCTTGTTGAATGTTTTTGTTTTCACTTTTCAGGATGTTAGAGAAATTTTCTTCCAGCAGTTCTTCAACTGTTTCCTCTGTGGACTTGTGTGATTCTTCTTGTT
>NW_006408604.1:11651335-11654790 GCF_000296735.1 Chrysochloris asiatica
GTCATCTGCTTTTGCTTCTTGGACATGTTTAGTGTTTATCTGTGGCCTTAATACTTAATTGAGTATGTGTTTTGGTATTTTTTATGTTTTCTGATTGCTTTTATGCTACCTGATTCCAGGTAGATGTGATCAGGATGTGGGCTTCCCTTTTCACTCTTCTTATTGATTAACTCAGAGTAACTTTCACAGGTGTTGTCTGCCTCTCTGGTATATGGCAGTTGGTATTTGTTCTTGCCTGGGTTTTGGTGTTTTATAGAGTGTGATTGTAGCTTGACTAAATGGCTGCAGTTGCTGACTCTTCTTGGGTAAAATAGGGAGAGAGAGAGTTCACCAAAAGTAGAAGGGGGAGTATAAAACAGCAAAACAGCACCAGCAAAAAAAAAAAAAAACAAGAAAAAGAAAGAAAGAAACAACAACAACAACAAAACTAGACTGAACACTGTAGTTTATAATCACAGAAAAGGCAGAGGAAGGAGGGAAGGGGAAAAAAAATCTGTAGCCTAATCTGAGTATGACTTTAATGTCCTCTCTTCAGCTTCTTGCTTTCAAAGCTGCCTGAGAGATTTCAAGATGCCACTGTTGGTTGTTATGCTATACCTCAGGCTTTAATTTAATTTTCAGCCTGGTTTGTTTTTAAACTCTCTTTCCCTCTCTATAGCCCTGTCCTGGCCTTTCCCAAACTTAAAAAAAAAAAAAATGTTCAGGGCCTGCTCTTGGGCTGAGTATCTATGTGCATGCAGGGCAGAAGAACCTACCAGTGGTGAGGGTGGGGGTGCCCACTCACTTAGGCACCCCCCTCTAGTCACCAGAGTGGAGGTGCACAAACAGTGGAGGGGGCCAATGAGCAGCTACCCCCCCCCAAAAAAAAAAATCAGAGCAAAGCAAAACCGACAAAGTGTATTGTCCACCTTTGCTCTGAGGTTCCCATGGCATTTTTCCGTGATGTGTCTGCTCCCTCACTTGGTCTTACCGTTTGGTCTCGACCCAGATGTCGGCTCCAGGCCTCTGAGCCCGGCAGATTCAAAAGTACGGGATTTCTTACTACAGCTTCAAGTTCCACTAGCTATAAGCCTTCAAACTTTTAAAATATTCCTAGCTATGTGGTTCCGAGTTTTGAAGGTCTGCCCTGGATCCACTTCACCTGGTATTCTATGGTATGGCTGATGGCAAACTTCACTGCACCTCCACCCTAGCCACCATGAAGCCCCACCTCTAGACTGTAAATCTTTATGGGATCAGAAAGCCTCATCTTTCTTCTGTGGAACAGCTGGTAATTTCACTCTGCTGACCTTGTTGTTAGCAGTCCACCTCATAACTAATATGCTACCAGATTTCCTTTTCTCCTAAAATAAAAGAGGAAATACATCTTTAACTATGGATGTGTGAACCAGGAAGGAGCTTCAGTTTCTTGAAATTGTACTCCATTTCTCTTATGGTGCTCTTTTTGTGCAGAATTTATATTTCTGCACATTGCAAATCAACGTTTCTCTCCTCAAAATAAATATTGAGAATTGATTTGGTTAGGATACTTAGAAACAATCCATTATATGCACCAATATACATTAGGTGACAAATGTATAGCTGGCTTAGATTCCTGATTTGATGTCACACAAATGCTCACCAAGGGATTGACTTTATTAATAAAATTAATATTTATTTTAAATAATTTATTCATAAAATATCCTTTCACACTTAAAATTTTCAAGTATTCATAAATTTTCCTTAGTGTCACACATCAGGCATGGTTCTAAAATATCTCCCACTTAAAGTTTGCTGTTGTTGTTAAGTGTTGTCAAATTGGTTCCAACTCATAGTGATCCTGTACAGGGTTTTCGAGGAGCAGCTGGTGAATTTGAACTGCCGACCTTGTGGTTCAAACCGACCTTGTGGTCCAGTGCATTATCCTGCATGGGTGTTTGGATTTAAATGAATGGCTTCCCCAAAGTCAAAGACCCCAACCTAAGCATGGAGATGTTTCTTGTGTTCTTCCCATTGCTCTGAGATGGAACTCCATGACCATTCTATGCAGCTGGCATTTTCATTTAGCTTCACTTGAGCAGATTCTTGGAGTCCTGGTATGGTACTGTGGGTTAATGTGCTGGTCTGCAAGATCAGTTTAAACCACAAGATAGGCGGTTCAGGCTCAGCATCTGTTCTTCGTAAACCCTATACAGGGTTGCTATGGGTTGGAACCGACTCGATGGCACTTCACAAGGACAAGAACAATGGAGGATAGGAGGGAGTTACCATTGCCATGTCCATACTAATTCCTAGAACCCTTTCAAGATTTAAGGTCAGCAACAATCCAGTAATGAAAGGATCCATTAGGTAAAGTTGGCTTTGAAAATGCTCATTGAAAATCCTCCTCAGCAATTCTGTCCTTTTCCCTCTTGCTTTCTTTAGTCAGCAGGGTCCCATGGTGACCGGTTTTGAAAGAAATCTTCCCTTTCAGCAGTTACCTAGCACCATGGCAACTGGGACTTCAGTAGAGCAGGATAGACCCCATACAAAACAGCTCTAAGCAGTCTCCCTCTCTGCCTCTCTAATTCAGCTCTGCCTGAGGCCTAGGGATGTGGCTAAAGACATCAAACAGACACTCCCTATTATCCTTATGGTTTTCTGTGGGTTTGCCCAGAAGCATAGCGATATGGGGACACAAGAATTTGTGTTATGAGAATCTTTCCCAACATAGTGTTGTTGTTGTTGTTGTTGTTGTTGTTTTTGTTATATGCCATGGAGTCGATCCCGACTCAAAGCAACCCTGTACAGGGTTTCCGAGGCTGTGAATATTTGCGGGAGCAGAAAGCCTCATCTTTCTCCCGGGGAACGGCTGGTAGTTTTGAACTGCTGACCTTACAGTTCGCAGCCTGATTCGTAACCACTACTGGTAGCATAGTGGTTATGACCAACCAGCCAACACTACCAAAGCTCCTTCAACAATGTGTAGAGAGCGTATTTAAAGGGTAAGAATGAGTGGTGGTACAGGGACAAGCGTGTAGGTCTTTGGGTTTGTTGTTGTTATGTGCTGTGGAGTTGGTTCCGACTCTTAGCGACCCTGTGCAGGGTTTCCGAGGCTGTAACTCTTTATGGGAGCAGAAAGCCTCATCTTTCTCCCGTGGAGCAGCTGGTAGTTTCAAACTGCTAACCCTGAGGTTTGCAGCCCGATTTGTAACCACTACGCTACCAGTAGCTCTTTGGGTTTATTGTCATTGTTAAGTGCCATCGAGTCGATTCCGACTCATAGCGACCCTGTATAGGGTTTCCAAGGAGCATCTAGTGAGCTTGAACCCCTGACCTTGCAGTTCAAACGGCTTTGCAGTCTGGTGAATTAACCCACAGCACCACACCAGGACTCCTTTGGGTTTGTTGTTGTTGTTAAGTGCCGTCGAGTCGGTTCCGACCCATAGCGACCCTGTACAGGGTTTCCGAGGGTGTAAATCTTTACGGGAGTAGAA
>NW_006408604.1:11659150-11659909 GCF_000296735.1 Chrysochloris asiatica
GCCCAGGATTGGACATTGTTTCGTTCTGCTGTGCCTGGGGTCGCTATGAGTCAGTTCCAACTAGATGGCACCTGACGACAACAACAACAAATTTTGGGTTACTCTAGGCTTCTACTACTTCATAGTCTCTGCATACTATTTCTCTCTGATTTTTTAGCTTTCACTCCTGCACTCTTTTAGTCCTGAATTTCAACGTCTTAAAAAAAAAGAGAATCTGATTGGTCCACAGTATTGCATTTGGACAGGCAACTCCAGAAGTCATTGGTCAGTTTGCAGGTTGCTCCTCTTTGGGTAGATGCCCACTCCTTATGGAATCAACTATGCCTCCTGATGTTGGTTGCTACAGAACATAGCATCCAATGCTTAAGAAGTTACAAAGAGCAAGCTGCCCCAGCAAAGAACCCCTAACAAGCCGGCTGTGGTCATAGCAAGGTTGTACAGTGTGACTTACTCCCCTTGTCCTTTTTCTTCTCTTTTCTCTTTTCCTTCTCATTTTCACCATTGATCACCTTCCTCCAAAGGCCTTCATTCCATATCCTAGTAAAAGTTTTCTGTACTATGCCATCATACACATACTCATGCCTGTACACCCCCTTCTGAAAAGCGGATTCTCTTTACATATTGTTGTTGTCAGATGCCATCGAGTCGGAACCGACTCATAGCGATGCACAGCAGAACGAAACAATGTCCGATCCTGGGCCAACCTCACTACCACTGCCACACTTGAGTCCATCAATGATGCCACCTGGCCAATCCATC
>NW_006408604.1:11660009-11666842 GCF_000296735.1 Chrysochloris asiatica
CCTGAATCGCAACCACTACACTACCAGAGCTCCTATAGGTCCAGGAAAAATGCCTGGGTAGTTCTGTAAAATGAATAATTTCCAGAGTAAGTGCCTGTTGAAGAAAATTAGATGGGCATTGTGTATGGTGATAATGAATAAAACAAAACATTCATTGATGAAAAAGGATTTTTTCCCCCCTTTGAATACTGGAAACAGAAAAAAATATTACTAAAACCAACTAGATTTCATTTTCACTGAAATAAAATCCTGTTTCCTAGCTTCTTAGTTGCTTATTCTATTCTCATGTTCTCAGAGGTTATTGGCAGTGGCTTAGGCAGCTTGGGTGGGCAGGTGTGGTGTTCTTTTGTGCTATGTGGTCATTCTCCTGGTACCAGGAGTGCTTGTGACTGCTCTCACCCAGGTTTAGGATAGTGGAGAATGTCACATAATTCCAAATCCTATAGCATTGCTGCCAAATAGGCCCCTGGAAGGTCAAAGGAATCTACCAGATTTACAGGCTGAAATAATCTCCTGGAGAATGTGCCCTTTGGCAGTGTAAATTATTGTATATGCCTGAGTGTTTAAAAAAGAAAAGAGCTAAAATGAATAGAGAGAAATACTGTTAACTGATGGTACATGGTGGGGATTATAATCATTGTAATGAAACAAAGTATATGATTTGTTGAATGTAAAACTGATGATCTGCCCTGCAAACTTTAACTCAATTCACAATAAAAACTTAAATAAATAAATAAATTAAATAATCTGCTGAGCACCAAAGTCTTGGCATCTTCATTCATCTTTGATCCAGTACAAATAAGGGACTTTTTAAATATAAATTGTATTTTATCTATAACAAATACTTACAAAGTTCTTGCTATATGCAAGGCACTGTTTTTAAGAACAAATAATCATTCACTTAATCTTTACAACAACCCTATGAAGAAAGTCTTATTATTACCCACATTGTAAAGATGAAGAAATTGGAGCACAGAGAAGTTAGGGAATTTTCCCAAGGTCACACAGCAAATAGTAGAGCCAGGGATTGGACCCAAGAAACCTGATTCCAGAGTCCATGTTCATAATCATTGAACAGTCTGCCTATCTACTCTTGCTATTTCAAATGATGTCTGATATCAATTTTTGCTGCCTTAGAAATGTTGTTATACTGACCCTACTAGTTGATTGTATGAATCATCTTAACCAGCTCTCCAATGAAATACATATTGAATCTTGAATCATCCCAATAGTCACGTTCTATACCCCCAAATAACCCATTAAGTAATTGCCTGCTCATCCCTTGTGCTGTATATAGATATCTGGTAGTAAAACATCATGTTACTATGGTGACCAAATGATGTCAAAAGGAAAAAAAATCTAGAATTACATCATGGTGGGTTTTGTTTGTTTGTTTGTTTGTTTGTTTGTTTGTTTTTTAAATCAAACCTAGAAACACTCTAACACTCTCAGAACCTAGTAACAAGACTAACTTAAGTATATTGTCTTTAAAAACACTTATTGGGACTGGTTCTCAGAATAAAAACATTAAAAGCTTCTAAATGTATACACATAAACCCTGAAGTCAGATCTACTAGATTTATTGTTTTAAAATAATGTTTATTGTTATACTTTAAAACAAAGGAATAAATCTCTTTTTAAACATTTTTTTAGGTTTTTAAGGGTAAAATAGGAAGTCCTCATGGGTGTGGCACTGTAAGATAAGCACTGGATCACAAAGTCAGTTTGAACTGCAAGGTCGACAGTTCAAATCCACCAGCTGCCCTTTGGGAACCCTATACAGGGTCACTGTGAGTCAGAATGGACTTGATGGCACTTAACAACAACAGCAGGAAGTTTGCCAGGAGGTATTTTTAATTGTGGTAAAATATTGCATGCGAAAGCTGGACAGTGAATAAGGAAGACCATAGAAGAATTGATGCCTTTGAGTTATGATGTTGGAGGAGAATATTGAAAGTACCATGGATTGCCAAAAGAACCAACAGATCTGTGTTGGAAGAAGTGCCGGCAGAGTGCTCCTTGGAGGCCAGGATGGCCAAACTTCGTCTCTCATACTTCAGACATATTGTCAAGAGGGACCAGTCGCTAGAGAAGGATATCATGTTTGGTAAGATGGAGGGTCAGAGAAAAAGAGGAAGACACCCAGAGAGATAGATTGGCAAAGTGGCAGCATCAATGGGCTCAAGCATGGCAATAGTTGTGAGGTTGGCCCAGGATCGGGCAGTGTTTCGTTCTGTTATGCATCGGGTCACTATGAGTCGGTACCAACTTAGTGGCACCTAACAACAACAAATTGTTGTTAATTGATTTTAAGTGTCTTTGAGTTGGTTACAACTCATAACAACCCTGTATGGGATTTCTAGGGAGTATTTGTTGAGCTTGAATCATTAACCTTGAGGTTCAAACTGACCTTGCAGTTCAGCACCACACCTAGACTCTGGTAAAATATGTATAAAGGAATTTAATGCTGGAAATTTCTCAGAGATAAATGTTCCCATCTTTTGGTCTGTGTAGATTCCCTTCTGGCCCTGGACAAACTAAGTCAAGCTACCAAGTCTAAAATACTAAGAGGTAGAAAAGGGACAGGAATCTCAAATATGTGACATCTTTACTAAATAAACTAGTTTATTCAGGGTTTCATTGCAGAGTTGACACTGAAAAATAATTACATCTTTTACAATACTGAAATTTTGTCCTTTAGATTAAGCTTTTGGTCCCTGCTGAAATCTGCATTTCCCTGGGGGCAGGTAACACTCTTCTAGTACTGTTGTTGTTGTTAATTGCCTGCCAGTTCATTCCAACCCATAACAACCCTGTATAGGGTTTCTTAGGAGCAGCTTGTGAGTTTAAACCACCAACCTTACAGTTCAAAGTGACTTTGCAGACCAGTTCATTAACCTACAGCGCCACACCAGGACTCCTTTATAATAATATGGTCACCTGAAGTAAGTGTCTTGAGAGAAGGAACTGTATTTTTACATCTTTGGATTTCTTACACTTTGCACCATGTCTGGTTTATGGTAAGCTCAATTTATATATATATATATATACTTGTGGATGAGAAATGGAGACTCAAGTCTGACAGGAGTCTGCTGCAGCCAATTAGGATCTATGCTCATTAACTTTTGAAGTAAGGAAAAGACAGTGAGGAGGCAACTGTGTTGTAAGAAAGACCTTGCCAACAGTCAAAATTATTACTGAAGATTGTATATAGTGGTGGTTGTGGCTAGCCCTCAAACAGCAGTAAACTAGGGCTCAGAGATCACCAAGCCTCCTGAAGTTCTGATATTTTAATTTACCTGCATATCTAGGTGGAAGGAGCTCTGGCAGTGTAGTGGTTACGAATCGGGCTGCGAACCTTAAGGCCAACAGTTCGAAACTACCAGCTGCTCCGCGGGAGAAAGATGAGGCGTTCAGCTCCCGTAAAGATTTACAGCCTCGGAAACCCTGTACAGGGTCGCTATGGGTCGGAACCGACTCGACGGCACTAAACAACAACAACATCTAGGTGGAGGCACTTCTTATCATCTCATTTCCTTGTTATTTTGCCTGGCATCATTTTCTAACTCAGAGACTGCTCACTTTAGGGTCCAGAGTGGATGGTTTGAGGTCAACACCTGCCTGAGGCAGTCCACTCCTAATCCAAGCACCCAGATTCCAGAACACTACTTAGCTCACTGGGCTGCAGGACTCCTCCCAAGGGAACCATGGGACCTTCCCTGTCAGTGTAGGTTGGGACCAGACTGCCTTTCCAAACCATGGCCTTTAGGACCTGAATGCAAAGGATTGTCCCAGGACATGTTGAAAGTTTACTTAGGATTTGAGTTCAGATTAACTGGCTAGCTAAATTTAAAACATCCCCCCTTCCTAATAGTGTATGCAAATGTAACGTAGTCTATTATTTTCTATCAGGAGAGGAAGATTTAAGTTCTCTGTAAGCGTAGGTTCTTGAATCCTACCACTTAAACCTCCTCACCCCCAGTGTTGCCTGCAGATTGAGTTGGGGAAAAGAAGCAACAGCACTGCTGGTAGCACAGAACCACTGGGGAGTGCTGTATGTCCAACACACACACACTCAGGTGTCTTTGATAAACAGGACTAGTGCACATTCTTGTTCTTGTTGTTAGGTGCCATTGAGTGGGTACCAACTCATAGCGACCCTAACACAACAGAACGAAACACTGCCCAGTTCTGGGCCAACCTCACAATCATTGCTATGTTTGAACCCACTGATGCTGCCACTGTGCCAATCCGTCTCGCTGGGTTCTTCCTATTTTTCTCCAGCCCCCCACTTTACCAAACATGATATCCTTCTCCAGTGACTGGTCCCTCCTGACAATATGTCTGAAGTATGAGAGATGAAGTCTGTCCATCTTGGCCTCCAAGGATCTCTCTGGCTTCACTTCTTCCAACACAGATCCATTTCTTCTTTTGGCAGTCCATGGTACTTTCAATATTCAATATTCTCCAGCACCATAACTCAAATGCATCTCCATGCTGGAAAGCAAGTTTCAGAGTGTCTTCTGACATCCATTTTGGTCTTTTCCTTCTTTCTTGTCTTCTTAATGAACTTTTGCTTTCTTCATGTATGATGTTCTTGATATCATTACACAACTTTTCTGGTCTTCGGTCTTTAGTGTCTAACACATCAAATCTCTTCTTCAGATTATTGCTAAATTCATGTGGGATATATTCAAGGTCATATTTTGGCTCTCTTGGACTTGTTTTCATTTTCATCAGCTTCAGTCTGAATTTGCATATGAGCAATTGATGGTCTGTTACACAGTCTGCCCCAGGCCTTGTTTTGACTGATGATATAGAGTTTTTCCACTGTCTCTTTTCACAGATGTAGTCAATTTGATTTCTACATATTCCATCTGGTGAGGTCCATGTGTATATTTGTCTCTTGTGCTGTCTAAAAAGGTATATGAAGTGAAAAAATCACTGGTTTTGCAGAATTCTATCATGTGATCTCCAGCATCATTTCTGTCACTAAGGCTATATTTTCCAATTACTGATCTTTCCTCTTTGTTTCCAACCTTTGCATTCTAATCGCCAGTAATGATTAGTACATCTTGATTGCATATTTGATGAATTTCAGACTGAAGAGGTTGGTAGAATTCTTTAATTTCATCCTCACTGGCTTTAATGGTTGGTGCATCAATTTGAATAATAGTAGTATTAACTGATCTTCCCTGTTTTTGTTATTAAGTGATGTCAAGTTGGTTGTGACCCTATGGAGAGTTTCCAAGGAGCAGCTGGTGAGGTGCATGGATATTATCCTATCACAGACAGTGTTGAACCTCATGACAGATCTTGATATGCTCTTTTTAATGATGAATGTGGCACCATTTCTTTTCAATTTGACATTCCTTGCATAGTAAACCATGTGATTGTCAGATTCAAAATGGCCAACACCAGCCCATTTCAGCTCACTGATGCCTAGGATATTGATGTTAATGTATTCCATTTCATTTTTAACAATTTCCAATTTTCCTAGATACATACTTTGTACATTCCATGTTCCGATTATAAGTGGATGTTTACAGCTGTTTCTCTTCATTTTGAATTGTGCCCCATCAGTAAATGAAGGTCCCGAGGGCTTTCCATTCACATCATCATGGTCAACTCTACTTTGAGGAAGCAGCTCTTCCCCAGTTGTATTTTGAGTGCTTTCCAACCTGAGAGGCTCATTTTCTGGCACTATATCTGACAGTGTCTTACTGCCATTCATAAAATTTTCAGTGTCTAAATATTCGGAAGTAATCTGTCTTTCCAGGCATTGTTCTCAGCTCTTTTCTGGTGTAACTCATTTTATTTTCACAACAAATCAATGAGGGTAGTGTCATTATCCTAGTTTTACAGATGAAAACACTCAATAAGCACAAAGATATTAAGTAACTACCCAAAAGCTACAACACAGATACTAAGTGATTTGAAACCCAGGCAAGCTGGCTCCAGAGCAGGGCCTCTCAACCTCACCACTGCTGGCATTTTGGACCAGAACATTCTTTTCTGGAGTGTTTGTGTAATGCTGTAGGACAAGCACTGGACTGCTAACTGAAAGGTGGGCAGTTCAAAGCTACCAGCTGCTCCATAGAAACCCTATGCAGGGTCACTGTGAGTCTGACCAAATGTATGGCACTTAATTCTTTCTTGTGGTGAGTGTCCTGTACATTGTAGGATGGTTAGCAGCATCTTGTCCTCTACCCACTAGAAGTCAGTAGCGCTCCCCCACATTCCCACAATTGTGACAAAGAAACATGTCTCTAAACATCGCCAGATGTCCCCTTGGGGGCAAAATTACCTGTAGTTGAGAACCACTGCTCTAGAGCCTTAAACTCGCTGCACTCTACAGCCTCTTCATATTTAATATGCACATAGAGTTATTTTCTTCTACATCTAAGGAAGGAAAGAAACCTTCAAGTTCAGACTGTGAAACTCTGCTGGAATGTCAGTGAAGTGATAAGATCACAAATAGAAGGTTGCTTCCAGAGGGGGAAATGTTTCTTTTCTATAGTACATAGCTTTTACTTACCCATATTTTGGGTTATACAACCTGTATGCTGAGCAAATAATACGAGAAGCCGGATTCTATGAAGAAAAGCTTGGCATCAGGATTGGAGAAAGACTCGTTAACAACCTGCAATATGTAGATGCTACAACCTTGCTTGCTGAAAGTGAAGAGGACTTGAAACATTTACTGATGAAGATCAAGGAACACAGCCTTCGTTATGGATTGCATCGCAATGTCAAGAAAACAAAAATCCTCACCACTGGACCAATAAACAACATTCTTATCAATGGAGAAAAGATTGAAGTTGTCAAGGACT
>NW_006408604.1:11669318-11711361 GCF_000296735.1 Chrysochloris asiatica
AGCAAAACTTTATTCCCTTGAGATACCAAAGAGATTGTCCGATGATTTCTGCATTCTGTTGGGTCACCTCTCTTTGGAATGGGCACAAATATTGATCTCTTCCAATCAGTCGGCCAGATAGTTACATATACATATATATAAAGGTATTGCATGTGGAAAATAAAAAGGAAACAACCTAAATGTCAGACAAGTAAGGAATAACTAAAATTATGATTGATCTGTACACAGCAATATTATACAGCCTAATTTTTTAATAAGGTAGAACTTTATGGGATTAACTGTTAAATATATTCTCAATCTATTACTGAGGAGAAAAAACAAATTTGGACCAACAAATATAACCTGTGTTCACTTTTTAAAATGTATATTATATTGATGTATAAAATAGGAGTAACTTGCAAAAGATACACACTAAACTATTATTGTAGGTTGTCTGGAAAGTAAGACTCAATAAATAGAGGTAGGGTATTTTAGTAATTTAGTGCTAGTATAACAGAAAAACCACAAAGATGCATCCGGTAGCCATTGGTGATAAGGCTGTCTAGTCAGTTCGACTCATAGTAACTCTGTATAGGGCTTCCAAGAAGTGACTGGTGGATTTGAACCTCGTACCAAGCAGTTAGCAGTCTCCTGTGGTGCCACCCTAGGACTCAGTGGGTGGCTTTTACAAATAGAAATGTATTTTCTCATAGTTTTGGAGGGTAGAAGTCCAAATTCTGAATGCCGGCCCTAAGTGAAGGGTTTTCTCTTTCAGCTCTAAGGTAGGTCCCTGTTCCTTGGTTAACGTGGCATGGCATCTGTATTCCCTCATCTGCTTGCTGGACCTCAAAAGAGATTGGTTTAAGATACACTCTACCTAATTGGCGCTGGAGGATAAGCACTGGGCTGCTAACTACAGGGCTGGGAGTTCAAACCCACTATCCACTCCTCAGAAACCCTGCATAGGGTTAACATGGAACCAACTAAACTCAAATCCACTCAATTCAAGGACACTAACAACACTAACTAACAAGAGCAGCAGCTACTACTACACTAATACTGTCTCATTAACATTTAAAAAATGATTCCAAATGTGATTATAATCACAGATTTATAATCCTTATTCTGGGGGAGACACAGTTCAATCCACACCAGGAAGGACTTTACCCTTTTACTTTGTATTTTTTCCTAGTTGGGGGATACATCTGATTTGTTGGTTTGTTTTACCTATTTTTCAAATAAAACCATTTTCTACATAAGTAATAATGACATTTGTTGTTGTTAGGTGCCATCGTGTCGATACTGACTCATAGCGACCCTCTGCACAACAGAATGAAACACTGGCCGGTCCTGGGCCAGCTTCGCATACGTTGCTGTACCTCAGCCCATCGTTGCCACCACTGTGCCAAGCAATACATGTGTTTTTAGGATATCCTGAAAATCACCATCACCTCTCCTACTGAAGAATATTGAGTTTCCAATTTTTGCTACTACAAACAATGCTGAAAAAAAAATTCTTACAATATTTATGCAAATTTGAAACATTTTTAATGTATTTTAAACAGATCCCTTGCTGTTCAGTCATTCTTTAAATTTATGACCTCATAGCTTAAGTGAGCATGCAACAATGCCTAAAATTCCTCCTGTTTTCTTGATAATTTGCTTTCCTGATTCCTGAAAGATTGTTTTTCATCTTCTGTTTCCTTAAGCCTTCAACATTCATTTGTTGTCAGCTGATGATCTCACTCATGTTTCACTGAGAAAATAGAAATTTACTCATCTTCCTATCCTCCGATTTACCAGCCTACCTGTGTTTACACTCCTTCTGCCTTCCCTTCTGTTATGGAAAAGTCCCTCTTTCTATTGCAAGTCAGGCCTTCTACATGTGCTCTACATCCTATTCTCTCCCACCTTCTTCAGGATGGTAGTTCTGTAAATTGTTCTGTTTTCTCCTTCTCTTCTTGGCTACTCCCATCAGCAGTCCAACATGCTCTAGTTAGTATTGCCATCTTTTTTTTTTTTAAAAAAAGCAACAATAGCACTTGATGTCATACTCCTGTCAACACCTCCATTTCACTTCTTTTATTCTACTGTTTTCCTTTTCTAGAATTACTCTTCTTAGGCTTTGTACCCTCCCTTCACTGAAACAAAAATGTTCTTTTAAAGCTTCCATTGATGTCATCATTGCAAAATTCAGTGCTTAACTCTCATACATCTTGTTATTCAGCCTCTTAGCAATATTAAACATGATTAGTTGCACACTTGGCATCCTTATATCTCTGTTTTGGGGATGGTGATGGTTGTGTGCCACCAAGTTGGTTCCGACTCATAGTGACCCTGTATAGGGTTTCTGAGGCTGTAAATCTTTGTGGGAACAGAAAACCTTACCTTTCTTCCAAGGAGCAGCTGGTAAATTCGCACTGCTGACCTTGTGGTTAGCAGCCCAGCTCGTAACCCATTATGCTATCTCTGCTTTAGTGACACCACATTTATATAAAAGACACACACACACAAACTTTTTTACTGTAAATTGAGTGAAGGTTTATAGAGCAGATCCTCAGTTTTACATCATCTTATCATATATTTTGCTTTATTACAATGATTGTAATCCCCTCCAAGTATCATCAGTTAACAGTATTTACCTCTATTCATGTTAACTTCTGCATGTCTTCCTGACACCATATTCTCCTAATTTCCTATTTATACCTCTTCAGTCTCCTTTTGTGACTCATTTTCTTCTGTTTGATCTATAAATGTCGAGCTTATAGGGATCCTCTTTGTTTTCTTAGCAAATCAAAATCATTGTGGGGGTCTCATCTAGGTACATGACTAAATGCTATATAAAAGTTTATGTTGTTTGGTGCCACGGGGTCATTTCCAACTCATAGCAACATTGTGTACAATAGAAACATAACTGATCCTTTGCCATCCTCATAATTCTCGCTGTGTTTGAGCCCATTGTTGTAGCCACAGTGTCAATTTCATCTCACTGAGAGTTGTCCTCTTTTTTGTTGACCCTTTACTTTACAAAATGTTGTGTCCTTCTCCTGGGACTGGTCCCTCCTGATAAAATGTCCAAAGTACTTGAAACAAAGTCTCACTATCCTCTTTTCTAAAGAGCATCCTGACTATACTTCTTCCAACACAGATTTGTTTGTTCCTGTGGCAGTCCGTGGTATGTGTAACATTCTTTACCAACACCATAACTCAAAGATATTCGTTTTGCTTTAGTCTTCCTTATTCACTGTCTAGCTGTCACATACATATGTGGCAATTGAAAAAACCATGACTTGGATCTTCAAAGTGACATCTTTGCTTGTAAGTATATTAAAGAGATCTTTTGTAGCAGATTTGCCCAACACAGTATGTCTTCTTTGCTTAAATATCTAGTCCAAACTTATTTCTCCCACAAACTCTAAACTTATTTATTTACCTGCCAAATAAATACTTCTACTTGGCCATCTGGTGTGGTGCTGTAGGATAAGCACTGGACTACAAGGTCAATTTGAACCACAAAGTGGCAGTTCAAACCCACCAGCTGCTCCTTGGAAGCCCTATATAGGGTTGCTATGAGTTAGAACTAACTCAGTGGCATCAAGTCAGTTCTGACTCATGGAAACTCCATGTACAACAGAATGAAACATTGCCCAGTCCTACACCACCTTCTCGATTGTCAGACAGCTTGAGTCCATTGTTGGGGCCACTCTGTTTTTGAGTGGGCCTCATCTTTCAGCAGTACATGGAGCATAGGGTTTGGGTTTTTTTTTAATCATTTATTTTGTTGTTGGAAATATGCCCAGCAGAATATACATCAATTTAACAATTTCCACATATACAATCCAGTGACATTGATTCCATTCTTAAAGTTGAGCAACAATTTTCACCTTCCTTTTCTGAGTTTTTCCTTCCCTGTAAGCATAGTCTCACTGCCCCTCAAGCTTCCTTTCTAATCTTTCAAGTTGCTGCTATCAATTTGATCACATATAAATAATTATTTAAAAGAACATAATACTCAAGGCAGACATTATTAATTAAGTTAAACTATTGTCCTGGTGTGGTTCTGTAGGATAAGCACTGGACTGCTAACTATAAGGTCAGCGATTCAAACCCATTGCTCACTCCTCAGAAACCCTATTCAAGGTCACTATGAGTCAGAACTGACTTGGTGGCACTTAACAGAAACAATAACAATATTGGTTTAAAGACTACTTCAGGGCTATTTTTGGTTTAAGATTTATCTCAAAGCAGTCGTTTCAGGGGTTTATTTAGCCTCAGCAGACCCAGAAAGTCTGAATTCTATGAGAATTTGAAATTCTGTTTCACTTTCCCCATTTTGTTCAGGATTCTATTACAGATTTTTGATCAAAACCCTCCATGTGATCTGGGCACCATTCAGTTCTTCTGGTCTCAGACGCAATTAGCAGCACATTCCATTCCTTCTCCTATTCCTGACTCTTCCTTTGTTACTTCAGCAACAAGAGAGCAATTGGTGTAGCTTGAATGACTGCTTGGAAGCTTTTAAGAACGTAGGCACAATGAAAACAAGGTACAACACAATGTTAGGCCAATTAACTGGGATGCCCCATGAAACCATGATCCTAAACCCCCAAACCAAGAAATCAAATCCCATGAGGTATTTGGTTGTATATAAGCAGCCTTAGTAACTTCTCTTTTGGTTGTTGTTGTAAAAATATATATCACACAACATTTGTCAATTCAGCTTTTTGCAGGTACACAGCTTACTGCCATAGATTACATTAATCAATTGAGCATTTTATAAACTAATCAGTGTGGCTTTTTTCCCTCACCTTAAGTAGAAACTCAGTGCTCCATAAACAATAATCCCCATTCCCCTCCTCCCATCCCTGGTATCCACTAATAAACTTCAGTTTCTGTACATTTGACTGCTATTCTCTTTTTTTGTAAGTGAGGTCAGATACTATTTATCTTTTTGTGATTTATTTCAGTCACTATATTGTGTTCAAGCTCGATCCATGTTATGCATGTGTCAGGACTTTACTTTTCTTTCTGGCTGAGGAATAACACTGTTTGTCAGCATGCATAGAGGATCAGTTCCAAGTTGCTTTCGGATAGCAAAATGCTGGGATGGCGTAGTATTTGCATATAACTTATGCACTTGCTTGTATACACTTTAAGTCATCTCTAGATTACTTACAATAGCCAATGTTGGGTAAATGGTATGTAAATAGCACTTTATGCTCTTAGCGTTTGAGCGATTGCTTTTTCTCGCCCCCTAATATTTCCATCAAGGAGCTCTGGTAGTGTAGTGGTTATGAATTGGTCTGCTAATCTCAGGGTCAGCAGTTCAAAACTACCAGCTGTTCCATGGGAGAAAGATGAGGTTTTCTGCTCCCGTAAAGATTTACAGCCTGGGAAACCCTGTACAGGGTCGCTGTGAGTCGGAACCGACTCCACGACACATAACAACAATATTTCCCTCTGTGATTGGTTGCATCCCTGTATGCGGTTACAGAGGGCCAACTGTATTCTACTATGTACTTACATGTACCACATTTTGTTTATCCATTTATCAGTTGATGGGCATTTAGGTTGTTTCCACCTTTTGGCTATTGTGAACAGTGCTGCAGTGAACATTAGTGTACATATATCTGTTCATGTTGCTGCTTTACTTGAGTGTATTCCTAGCAGTGGGATTGCTGGGGCAGATGGTAGTTTTATTTTTAGTTTTCTGAGGAACATTTTTTTCACAACAGCTGTGCCATTTTGCATTTCCACCAGCAATGAATAAGGGTTCCAATTTCCCCACATCCTCACCAACAATTTTTGTTTTTTTTTTAAATCCTAGCCATTCTATACAATGCCATCACCTCGGTTCCGATTCATAACAACCATATATAGAGTTTCCAAGACTGGGTATCTGTATGGGAGCAGAAGGTCTCATCTCTTCTCAGCTGGCGAGTTGGAAGAGCTGACCTGTGGTTAGCCGCCCAATGCTTATCCCATAGTACCTGCAGGGTTCCTGTAAGCTGTTCTAGTAGAAATGAAATGCCAGCTCTGGTTTTGATTTGTATCTTTCTGATGGCTAATAATGCTGATCATTTTTTTCATGTGTTTGGTGGCCATTTGAATGTTCTCTGGTAAAATGTTTATTCAAATCCTTTATCCCCCACCTTTTTTTTTTTTAATTGCGTTAACTTGTTTTTTTGTTGTTACAAAGGATTAAATGTTTTCATTGGCTAATTCTGAGAAGTAAAATCACTAGGATTTTCTCTCTAGTCTATCTTAGTCTGGAAGTTCCACTGAAACTTGTCCACCTTGGTATTTGAAATACTGGTGGCACATCTCGATGCATCATAGCAACATGCAAGCCACCATAGTACAACAAAGTGACAGACTTGTATATCTAGTAGAAATTTAAATTTTTCCAAAATATAATTGTGAAGTTCCAGCTCCCAAAAACTTTCTTTCATCATCTCCGACCTTTAAACAAGGATACATCCCCATCTTATAACTCCATCATACATTAGCAAAACTTGTTGACTCTCTCTGGAATATTTTCAATATCCACCTACTTTTTTCCCACCTACACTGCTACCGCTCTTGTCTAAGTCACCATCATCTCTTACCTAGATTGTTGCAACAGGCTCCTAACTAGTCTACCCAATTCTTCTCTTGGCCATCTACCCACACAGCAACTAAAGTTGTATTTTTTAAAATATAGACCATGCCATATATCACTTCTCTGCATACAACTTGCAATGGATTTCACTACAATAATAATAAAATCCATGACCTACAATGTTCTATGTGATCTGACCCCTGATTATATTAGGTACCAATGTCTTCAACATTCATGTGCTTCAATCACAGAACAAGCTCATTTCTTCCTCAGGGTCTTTGCACTCATTGGTCCCTCTGCCTAAAATACAAATCTAATTTTTGCATGTCTGACTTCCTGTTATTGGGGTTTCAGTTAGACTTGTCACCTCTTCGGAAAACCCTTCTCTGACTACTCCATCTAAAATAAAACAATACAGTCAGGATGCTTCCAGAGGCAAGATATAAAAGGCATTTATTGTATGTCTAATAAGGTGTTTAAAGTCCTGGTATGGCGTTGTGGGTTAATTTGCCAGACAGCAAAGTTGTTTGAACTACAAGCTTGGTGGTTCAAACTCACCAGTCGCTCCTTGGAAACCCTATGCATGGTCGCTATGGGTCGGAACCAACTTGATGACACTTTATAACAACAACAATCAGGTGGTTAAAGGTTAGGTATTCTAGCAGCACCATAATATCTCTGTGAGTCTTAGGGCTTCCTCAGCCCTCTAAAATGCCACCCGGAGCCATGACGCCATCACATGACAGTTCATAAAGACACGAAGCAAAAATGACAGCCAGGCCCATAAATAAAATGCTCTCCACATGCCTCTTTCCTGTTATCAAGAAGGAAACATTCTCCCAAGAGTCTGGCTAGAGACTTTCTTTTATCAAGTTGCCAGAAGCAGATAATGTTGGTATGGGCATCCCCAACTGCAAGAGATGATGTTGATGTTATGTGCCGTGGAGTCGTTTCCAACTCATAGTGACCCTGTACAGCATTTCCGAGGCTGTAAATCTTTATGGGAGCAGAAAGCCTCGTCTTTCTCTCATGAAACAGCTGGTAGTTTCAATCTGCTATCCCTGAGGTTAGCAGCCCGATGCGTAACCACTGCACTATTTATTGTAAATGCTTAAGAAAAAGTACCCACACTAAAAAGGAAAAAAAAAAAAAAAATTCTTTGCTCGTTACCAGGGGTGATGGAGAAGTGATTATCTTGCCTTTTCAGCCTCTTGAGGGAGAGACTAAGGCTTAAGAGTTGGACAGGTGTTGGGAATGTATATTGGGCACCCAACCAACCATATGCCATCCCATTCCTTATGGATTCTGCATCCTTCATTCTGTTTTATTCTCCAGGACACTAACCATTTCTGAATTAGTTATACCCTTGTTTGTTTAGCTCTTTATTATCTGATTCCCCCAGTAGAGATAAGCCCCATAAAAGCCCTTATCTATCTTGCTGACTTATGTATCCTCAGCAACTAGCATAATCCTGGTGTATATTATCCAGTGCTCCTGAGATGCTTTTTACTCATAGCGATCCTGTAGGACAGAGTAAACTGTTCCATGGGGTTTCTGAGGCTGTTAATTTTTATGGAAGCTGAGTGCCTCATCTTTTCTCCTGTGGTTTGGCTGATGGGTTTGAAGTTCCAACGTTTCTCTTAGCCCAATGTTTAACCCACTGCATCACCGTGGCTCTTTTGTTGTTGTTAACTGCCATCAAGTTTGAACTGACTCAGAGACCCTTTGTAGAATTTCCAAGGAGCAGCTGATAGGCTTGACCTGCTGACCTTGTGGTTCACAGTCCTGTGCTGATCCTACAGGGCCATATCTAAATAATAAAATAAAAAACTACTGGGTAAATATATGATAAAAAACTGTTTTGCACACACCATCATAACAAAATTGTCATTTCTTAGAGTGAATTTTCTTGGTGCTTATTGCCCTTTCTTTTACATTTTTTCTTACTTTATCTTACATCCCTTCTGCATGGAATCCAATTAGGTGGCAGCAGAGCAGTGACATATAAAAACTAAAACCATCTATGGTGGTGGTTATGTGTCATGGAGTCAGCTCTGACTCATAGCAACCATAGGGTTTCCAAGGCTGTTAATCTTTATGGCAGCAGAAAGCCTCATCTTTCTCCCGTGGAGCGACTGGTAGATTCGAATCACTGACCTTGTGGCTAGTGGCCCAGCTCTTAATCCACTTTGCTACTAGGGTTCCTTATGCTAGGAAATAATCTACGAGAAAACAATACTTGACTCCCAAAGCTGCTGGGCTAGGAGGGAAGAGACAATCCCTTTATCAGAGCCTAAGTAAAAGGAACTCTGGTAGCGTAGTGGTTACGAATCGGGCTGTGAGCCGCAAGGGCTGTGAGCCGCAAGGTAAGCAGTTCGAAACTACCAGCCGCTCCTCGGGAGAAAGGTGAGATGGTCTGCTCCTGTAAAGATTTACAGCCTCGGAAACCCTGTGTAGGGTCACTATGAGTCAGAACCGACTCCACGGCACATGACAACAACAACAAGGAATAGGTAAACCATGGCAACAAATGGAAATTCCAAAGGACAGAGCAGGGGAAGTTACTGAGTAGAAGACAGAGTGTAAAGTCTGGGGTAAATTCTGTTCTAATCAGAACAAACTTTGAGGCAACTTCTAGCCTCCAAAAACTGTAGCCATAAAATGTTACTGTTATTATTCTTCAGTGCTATTGAATCAGTGCGATTGAATCAGTTCTAACTCATAGCAACTCTGTATAGGATTTCCAAGGAGTGGCTAGCAGTTCAATGCTTATCCTACAGCACCATACAGACTTTCATTGGTTTTCACTACTAGGACCTCTGGTAACGTAGTGGTTACGAGTCGGGCTGCTAACCTCAAGGTAAACGGTTTGAAACTACCAGCCGTTCCATGGGAGAAAGATGAGGCTTTCTGCTTCTATAAAGATTTACAGCTTCAAAAACCCTATACAGGGTCGCTATGAGTTGGAACTGAATCCACGGCACATCACCACCACCACCACCACCACCACCACGAACAGATCTGAGGCTAAATTTTTCATTGTTTTTCTGGAACCACTTCAGTTTTATAATGTTGTTGTTGTTAAGTGCCGTAGAGTAGGTTCCGACCCATAGCGACCCAGAACAGGGTTTCCAAGGCTGTAAATCTTTACAGGAGCAGAACGCCTTATCTTTCTCCTGCGGAGCCGCTGGTAGTTTCGAACTGTTGGCCTTAAGGTTCGCAGCCCAATTCGTAACCACTACGCTACCAGATGTACTTCAAAAGTGTGATTTTATCATTTCCACTAACATGAAGAACAACTTTAGATTTGCATCTTCGAATACAGCTTTGTTTAGAACTGAAAAATTTTTAACTTCTGTATACCAATTTGATTTTATCTCTAATAGCTCTCTCATTTTTACAGAATAAAGTCCAAGTTTTGTAGACTTTCTCAAAGTCCTTTCTTCCATTGACACCCTTTCCCTTCTGTTTCCAAGTTCACCTTATCAGTTGATTGAATAAGCATCACTAAATACATGGTCAGATTTTGAGAAACTTTCATTTTAAAGGTTGGTCTTAGGACTCTTCTTGCCTTTCTCTATCCTTGGTGTCACTGTCTAATTATATAAATGAACATAAGTTCAGTTAGCAGCTCAGCTCGTAGTCGGCTATGCTACCAGAGCTCCTTATCTGTGGGGGTTGTTGTTGTTAAGTGTCATTGAATCAGTTCTGACCATAGTGACCTTGTATAAGGTGTCTGAGGAGTGGCTGGTGAGCTTGAACCGCCGACCTTGCAATTCAAACGGCCTTGCAGTCTGGCACATTGACCCACAGTGCCACACCAGAACTCCATCTATGGGGATAGTCACCTTCAAAAAGGTGCCAATGTGAACTAACATTTTTTTCCTGGAATTTTTTGCAAGGAATTATGGAAGATGTGTGACCCGTGATCCACATAATACTTCATGGGGGTAAGGCTAAAGTTCCAGTCTATTCTATTCTTTTGAAAGTGTGTAAATTCAGGAGCTCTTGTATTGATTTCCCTGTAAACCCTCCCCTACTGCCAGTGGCACACAAGTAAATATTTAATAACCGGCTCTCTGTTGTTGTTAAATGCTGTTGAATTGGTTCTGACTCATCACAACCCTGTGTAGGGGGATTCCATGGAGCTGCTGATGGGTTTGAACTGCCAACCTTGTGGTTCGAAGTCCATTGCTGATCCTACAGTGCCACAGCAGGGGTCCAACCAACAGGGAAAATGAAACTTTATGTTTTTGACCATTGCTGCAATGACGAGAGAATTAGAGGGGGGGAAAAAACAGCAAAAAAATGTTTCAAGCCACAAAACAATCAAATCAATCACAGATCTGTCTCAGCCCATTCATCAGCAGAGTCAGTGATGGTCCTATGATTTTTTTAAGTCCAACTGCTTATCATAGTGACACATGTTTATTATGGAGAAATATTGGATATCTGCTCACATTTGCCAATGCTGCTGAACCCTGAACTTATACTTTCTCAAGTAATTGAAATTTTAAGGTTGTTTATTATGGGAATTAGTTTGCCCTGACTGGTTTATGACATAAAAATGGAAAGCTGTTTAATAAAAATCCTTCACTCAAACTTGAGACACAGGCAGCATAGAATTGGTATTTTTCTAATAGCATGCCACATAAAAAGGAGAGGCTATGTTCTTGATTTGCCATTGCACTGCACAACTTTGACATGAAAACCAGCTCTCTAGAGGAGAAAAATTCCTGATTTGTGGTGTTTGTTCATTTTTGTGTTACAAATGTTCCCACCATGACTGATTCATGATACTAATATGATATCATTGAACTTAGAGTTTGGAAGAGCTGTGCACAATTGACTCTTGGGAGCCTTGGAAGCCAGTTTCAGCCCACCGCTGTTACAGGCATTTCTCATTGTAAGCAAACAAATGTAGCATAAGTATGAAGGTTTTAAAGGCAAAATATGATACTTGCTTATGATATTTTTAAAATTAAAACAAAGACTTCCAAGGCAATTTAGTACTTGAGTTAAAACTATTTATCAAACTTTTTCTTACTTCAATTCAAACTTAAGTTTAGAATTCTGAGGGTTTTGCCTCCCTGGGTTTAAAAGGTAACAGTTAATTATCTGTTATACTGAGTTTCTAATATTCGAATCTTTTTTGTTTGGGAGAAATGCTGTATCTCCAGACCAACATGTCTACTGCATTTGATGCTATGCAGCGTATTGTTGCTGTTGTTGTTGTTAGGTGCCATTGAGTTGGTACCGACCCATAGCGACCTTATGCACAGCAGAATAAAACACTACCCGATCCTGGGCCAATCTCACTACTGGTGCCACAATTGAGTCCATCGATGCTGCCACTTGGCCAATCCATCTTGATGCAGCATATTATAGGAGTCATTTTTTTTTTTTTTTCCCTTCCATTGTTCACTACATCACGTATTTCTGAGTTAGCACATTGAACAGATATATCTGTGGGTAGGCAAGAAGGCTGTGGGGAAATAATTCTGTATTCCTATGCTCGATTAAGGAGTCATGGAAGATATACCTGTGTACAGCCAATTTGACCCTCTGAACTCAGACTCTGCCCTGATGATGCCCCAATGATGGTTAACAGCATGGGTTTTGGAGTGAAGTAGTCCTAGGATGACCATTTATAATTCTGACCTTGGGGAAGAACTTCTTTTTCTTTTTTTCATTTGTGAAACTGAGGTAATAATATTTTCTGACCCAGAGGTAATGCAGACAAAATACCTGTCACAACACGGAAAGCACAAAATATACATTAGCTCCTGGTAGTTTTGAGTCCTGGTGAGGTACTATAGGATAAGCACTGGGCTGCTAACCACAAGGTTGGTGATTCAAACTCAGTAGCCATTCTCAAAAACAGGGTTGTTGTAAGTCAGAACAAACTCAATGGTACACAACAACAACATGTATGGTTTTAATGCTATACTTACAATTATCATTGTAATGAAGTTTACTGCGCATTAGTAAATGGCCTAGTGTATCTTCTTAGGTTCAACAGGCACTTCCCAGTCTACAGAAAATTTCCTGGTTTTCTTCACCCAAATCATATGGAAATTCAAAATGATAAAAATTCTAGTGTGATGTAATTTTTTTTTTTTTTTAATTACAGAAGCAAGAAGGTGAGAATTTCTTTGAGCCTTTATAATTTCAAGAGAGAAAAACCGTTTGGGGGGCTTTTTTAAGTTGTATTTTTGGTGAAAGTTTAGCAGTTTTAGAGTATTCCTGAGACTTGGAGAAACCTAAGCAGCAGCTGATATGCTTAGCCAGGAGAAACCATTGGCAGAACTGTGAATTCAACAAAGTTTGTCCTCTGTGCCCCTCTGTTCCTCTTTGTCCTCCTCCTCCCTTTGTTTACTTTCCAATCATTCATCCATCCATCAAAGTAGGATTTTAAAAATGTTAGAATCATGTCTCTCATACAAATATAGAAAGAATATGTGTCAAAGATCTATTCACGTATAACTGAAGCAACCATGAAATTATAAACCTGATTCCAGGAGCATTTGAAGAAATGGGTATTTGTAGGCATTCAGGGAAGAAGGAGAAAAGAAAGAATGCTAGCGTAGATTGGTGTGGTTAGATGTTCTGGGGATGTAGAGATAAAGACATGGTCCTGGTCCTCAAGGACTGTGTTTGGGGGAGACAAACATGCAAAATTAAAATTGCAATACAAAATGATGAAATGTATTTCCCTCCTCCAGGTTCCCCAGGATCCCAATACTAAATAGGCCCACCAGTCAGTATCCCATGGGTAAGTGCCCCAGTTCTGTACCATTTCAACCTATCCATCATTTTCCCCACCCACATATTAAAATATACCTCTAGAGCCTCTAGGACTCCTGGTGTGGCACTGTAGAACAGCACTGTACTGTGAAGCAGAAGGTTGGCAGTTCAAACCTACCAGGTACTCCTCAGAAACCCTATACAGGGTTGCTATAAATCAGAACCAACTCAATGGCACTAAGACAACAGCAGAGCCTAGATGGATAACAAATAGGTAACCTGATGAAGGAATGATTCTTCTGTTACATAATGCATAGAAGTATATTTTAATCAGAAAGGCCTTGTCTACCTCAACCCAAAGGAGTGTGTCATGTCTCAGAAATGGCAGAGAATAGGTAAGTTGAGCAGGAAAGGAAAAAGAAATCTTTCCTGTCACTCTTAAAATGACCACATATAGATGGCTCTTAATTACTAATTTGTTGTTGTTTGTTGTTAAGTACTGTGAAGTCCGTTCTGACTCATAGTGACCCTGCACAGGGTTTCCGAGACTGTAAATCTTTATGGGAACAGAATGCCTCATCTTTCTCCCGTGGAACCCCTGGTAGTTTTGAACTGCTGACCTTGAGGTTAACAGCCCGATTCGTTACCACTTTGCTACCAGAGCTCTTAATTACTAATTAAGCAGTCCTTATATTTCAGTCACTTCCATGAAAACACATTTCCAAATTAATGAGCAGGGGAATCCTTTCTGAAACTTGACTTTAGGATCCTTGCATGTAGTCATAATACGGCAGACTTTTTTTTTTTTTTTCTGGGAGAAGGGGTTGCAAGAGTCTGTGTGAGGACACCTACACTATCTTCACTCTCCCTTAGATGAGGGTTCTATTGTATGTAGCAATTGACCTGGATGGCTTTAGTCTTTCCTGCCCTGCTCTTCTCAAGAGCCATGCTTTCCCTTGTCACCATGGTTACCAATGTTTTAGCTTCCTGAGAATACACAATGATTTTTCTCTCTGTATTTAATTCTCCTAGGAATCATTTATTTCAGTTCTCAGTCCTGGCAGATTCAATTCAGTAAATATTTAATAAGCAATTATTAATGTTAAAGAACTTCAATGGAAGCTGTGGGGCATGGAGAGAAGAATAGCACCCTGCTCCCAGGAGCCCGCGGCCTAGTGAGGAAGACAGAAACATGCAAGTCATTCTAGAGCAGTCATTCTTAACTTTGGCCACATATTAGGATCCCCTGGGAGCTTTGAAACGTCCTGATGCCAGGCTGCACTCCAGACCAATTAAATTAGAGTCCCTGGGGGTGGTACCCAGGCATCAGTATTTTTTAAAGCTCCCTGGGAGATTCCATTGTGCTGCTAAGCTTGAGAACTGTTGCTCCACTGTGAAACGAACTTGGAAAATGCTGCAGTAAAAGACTAACAAAGTACTAAATGAATAAGAGTCCCACAACCATTCTGGATATATTTATCTACTGTCTTGACTACATTTTAGCCCATGAGTGTGAAAATAAAACCTCATTGTAACCATGGGGAAATCTTTACTCTGACTGTAGAGCATTTAGGCATCATGCACATATATTAGAGAGGTGTGGTTTGACAGAGTAATCTGTCTCTAAGAGGATCAAACCAGAAAGGTGACCCCCACAATAGATTCTACATTCTATCTCGCCCCCCTCATTCCTCATTCTAACTCACTCCCCTGGAATGTTTTTTTTTAACTCTTTTTGTCTTCCTGGAAAACTCTTTCTCTAACTTGCAGCTCAAAACTTACCTCTGATAAAGGCTTTCTTTCTTCCTTCCATGTCAGGCAAAACTTGATCTTTTTTTTTTTTTTTCCCTGAGCTATTTAGCTCCTTGTATAAAATGACTGTTTTTAGTACCTAATTGTCCTTATGTGGTGCTGTAGGTTTGAATCCACAAGGTCAGTGGTTCAAACCCATCAGCTGCTCCTTGGAAGCCCTATACAGGGTTGCTATGAGTCGTACCTGACTCCATAACACTTCACTTTCACTCACATATTTATTATAGTTGTTTAGTTATATATTTACCCTATTTACACACCTTACCTATCTTTGTTTCTCTATTATCTACCACAGTGTCTTGGTTTATTGAATGAGTAAATAGCTGTAGCAATTTTAAGTAGTCTTAGAAAAGTCATGCATGATTGGTGGAGCTGAACTTTGGAACTTCTTGTGCTCCCTTGTCCTGATTCTGAACCCCTAAACCCTGTGCATCGCAGTGGTGCTTTTGGAGAAATCGGCAGACACACTGGTATAACACAGCTGGAGTACATGAGAGGAGGAGGCCTCACAGGGTTTAGTTGCTTGTCATGGTGAGCTAGATAGAGTTCCATGTACAATTTTGCTATGAAAGGAAAACAGAGACAGAGGAAAGTTTTAAGCAGAAATTTGTTGTTGTTGTTACTCCTTGTGTTTTTTATTTTAATTTTAATTGTGAATTGAATGAAAGTTTACAGGGCAGATCATCAGTTTTACTTTCAACAAATCATAGACTTTGTTTCATTACAATGATTATAATCCCCTCCATCAATTAACATTATTTCTTTCTATTCATTTTAGCTCTTCCCCGCCCCCCCATTTTTTTTAAACACTCAGACATACATAATATTCTAAACAATCAGGCATATATAATAATTTAAACCACCAAAGGGCACATTCTGCAAGTCCTGGCTGCCATCTCGTAGTCACTCTCTTTCCATGAATCTGAGTCCTCAGCTGCTCCCTCTCTCCATGTCCCCATCTCTGCCTCCATCTCTGGTGTCGCTGCTTCTTTGGATAAGGTCAGCATTCCACTTGTGCTATTCTGCCTTGATGGTCCTAGGGTCCTCTGTTTTTGGACTGTAAAATTAACTACTCCCCCGTTTTTGTTACAAAACTTCTACCTTTACAATTTTAACAGTCGTAATTAATCACGATAACAATTACTCGCTATTGAGTCATAAGAATCTTATCCCCATCTCTTTTCACCAGACCCATCTAGACGAGATGAAAACTATCCAGTGGGGACTCTGTTTTCCCACACACACTCTTAAACTAAACTCCCTCTTGAAACCTTGTAAGCCAGTCACTTCGTGCCTTTATCGCCCCCTCATTTTAGGTAGCCAATGTCTAAGTTGCCTGTCCCTAGCTACCCTGTATACAGAGGGGATAGCATTGATACTTGATGTGAAGACTCCTTCCCTCTCTGTTGGTATTTTGAGCTATTACCCCCATGAGTATAGGTCAGGTTCATCAAATTGTAGCAATTTACCCTCATTATCTTGATCAAAAATTGGTTTTGGTAGTTTTTTTTTAAATCTTCCTGTAGTCAAGTTCTAATTATCAAGCCATCGAGGCTAGTTCAAATGGGTACTATCTGCAAGTTTGGGTGTTCTTGTGCACCTCCCCTACTTCATATAAGCTGGATGCACTCTCAGCTCTAGCCCTTTGTGACTGTGTCCTTGTCCATGGGCTCAGGTGTCCTCAGGTCTCACCACACTTTGGATCAATGAGCCCTTCTGCTTCTCTCTCTCATCTCCAGGTCAACGGGAGTCTATGGAACGTGGTTGAACTCAGCCCATTTCTTCCTTTCTGCCTTTCCCCGTCTTCCTAAGTAAAAATGTTTTAAAAAGAAGTGACATAAAAAGTACCAGTGACACTAGCTCCTGTTTTCTTTAGTCACTGGTATCCAAAGACAGCTCCATCTGTCTGGGGAAATTGCTTGTTTATAATTTTTTTAAAACTCTATAAATCTTAAAAAAAAAAAACACTTGAAATTATATAGATTTTACACGTATGAGAATGAAAAATTATTTCAATTTTATAAGTATGAGAGTCATGTATTCCAGATTTTCTAGGATGATGCTAATTTTAGATCTTATGTCCTGTTTTAGATCTTATATCCTGATTTTTTATACGGTATACATAAGTACTGTTATTATAATTGACAAACAGTTGGTCAGCTATGTTGAAAGACCTTTGGATAAATTGTTAATTATCTTACTTTTTTTAAAATTTGAGAGTTAAAGTAGGGCTGCCTCCTGGCTAAGAAGCCTGAAGGTAACATGTGGAACTCATGTTTAGTATATTGCTCTGAGCTCTGGACTTTTGTTAAGCATAATTTCTCATGAGGACATTATATGTTGCTAACACTTATTTCCCTACCAAAAATTAGTACAAAACTCTCCAAGGAAAAGTGAGTCTTTAAGAACTGTTCTTTAATCCCACTTCTAAACCATCAGAAATGGATCTTTGTGAGGCCATAGGAGCCCACCAAGAGCTTGTTGTAACGTGACTTCCACTGTGCCACAGGGCAGATGGACTCAAAACAATACCATGGTATAAAAAGTCCACAACCCCATAAGGGCTTTTTACTTTTAATGAACACAATTTTGAAAACATCGATGTTTCCTCATATCTCTTAATAACCATAACTAATATTCTTTCTCTTACTACTTGATAGATTCAGGCCAAATTAAACCTTAATAAGGACTGTGATCAAAATCACCACCATTTTGACTGACTAATCCACATTATACAATCTTTGTAGCTATTAAAAAGTGTTCCCTTTTTTCCTTACTGAATAACACCAAAGAAATGGTAAAATAAAGGCTAAATTATACAGTAGTATTTTTTCACATCTACAGATCATATGCTTCTAAAAAGTTGTTGAGTATTGTTCACCACTACATTTTGTTGTTTTAAATCATCTGCCTGCCACAGGTGTCTTATAAGCTGGTTTTATTCTTTAGAGGACATTATGTATGTTTTTCAGTCAGCATGTGATTTTATGAAACAATAAGAGAATAGCATCAAGATAAGATGCTGTTGATAGGTGGCCAAGCTCTTAGTATATCATCTTTTGGAAAAATCCAGCTATTTTCAGATGTCATTAAACTAGGAGCTACTTCTGGCTCATGTAGTAGCATAATGATTGCTTCATGTGCTCCCATAATGCTTCTATGATGGACATTCTCCAGTAAGTAAGGACAGGGTACTTCCCTGCAGCCAGCCAGTCTAGTCACAGACTCTTTCTTGTTGGCTGTTTTCATAACTGGCAACTGTGTGTTTCCATCTGCCCAAGTTTTCCTCTCTTGCAGCCTCATTACTTCAGTGTTGCGACATTCAGGAACTTCTCACATACTTGCCCAGAATTCCAACAGCTCTTTAAGTGGGGGGTGATACCCTTACCAGGAGCCAGTTTTGAGCTCCCGAAATCTCTGTAATAACCAGTGAGCAAAGGCTTAGTATGAGTTCTATCACATTTGATCAAGGGTTCTGGAAGAGAGGCTAAGGGCAGAGGGAACCTGAGCTGGGAACAACTACAACGATACTTAAAACAAAAGAGAAATGGGGTTCAGGGCATATTTTGAATAGAAGTCATAAGATATACTCATGTTTTCTTGCCAATGTACATGCCTTACCCAATGACAAATGACAACCCAAGTGTCATTTAAGATAGCCTTAAGAATCAACCTGTATGACGCCATTTTAACAGGAGGCCTCATTCTTCTTTTCTTATCCAGAGCTAAGAGAAAAAAAGTGAATATGGTTTTTGCTCACAAAATGGATACCAGCAAGCCGCCTTTGGTTACTCCTACACTTCTGGTGTCCCTCCACAACCACAGCTGCACGGAAAGAGCCTCACCTCTGCCAAGCCATGACCTGATGGAGTTCTATGAGGAGCACAGTTGGGAAAGCAATGGAACAGACCTCCAGTATGGACTGAAACCTGGGGAAGTGGCCACAGCCAGCATTTTCTTTGGGACCCTGTGGTTGTTTTCTATCTTTGGCAATTCCCTGGTTTGTTTGGTCATCCATAGGAGCAGGAGGACTCAGTCCACTACCAATTACTTTGTCGTCTCCATGGCATGTGCCGATCTTCTCATCAGCATTGCCAGCACACCTTTCGTCCTGTTTCAGTTCACTGTTGGAAGGTGGACACTTGGGAGTGCAATGTGCAAGGTTGTGAGATATTTTCAGTACCTCACCCCTGGTGTCCAGATCTATGTTCTCCTCTCTATCTGCATAGACCGGTTCTACACCATTGTCTATCCCCTGAGCTTCAAGGTATCCCGAGAAAAAGCCAAGAAGATGATCGCCGCGTCATGGATCTTTGATGCAGCCTTTGTGACCCCAGTGTTCTTTTTCTATGGCTCCAACTGGGACAATCATTGTAATTATTTCCTCCCTTCGTCTTGGGAAGGAACTGCCTATACTGTCATCCACTTCTTGGTGGGCTTTGTGATTCCATCTGTCCTTATAATCTTATTTTACCAAAAGGTTATAAAGTATATTTGGAGAATAGGCACTGATGGCAGAACAGTGAGGAGGACAATGAACATTGTCCCAAGGACAAAAGTAAAAACCATCAAGATGTTTCTCATTTTAAATCTATTGTTTTTGCTCTCCTGGCTGCCTTTTCATGTAGCTCAGCTGTGGCACCCCCATGAAGGGGACTATAGACAAAGTTCCCTTGTTTTCACAGCTATCACTTGGATATCCTTTAGTTCTTCAGCCTCTAAACCGACTCTGTATTCAATTTATAATGCCAATTTTAGGAGAGGGATGAAAGAGACTTTTTGCATGTCTTCAATGAAATGTTACCGAAGCAATGCCTATACAATCACAACCAGTTCAAGGATGGCGAAAAAAAACTATGTTGGCATTTCAGAAATCCCTCCCACGGCCAAAACTATAACCAAAGATTCAATCTATGATTCATTTGACAGAGAAGCCAAGGAAAAAAAGCTTGCTTGGCCTATTAACTCAAATCCACCAAATACTTTTGTCTAATTTCTCAGAATTCTTTTAATTATTGTTATGCGCCAGTTATTAAAAATCTTTAACTATAAAAACAGAAACTATTTACATATTTGTTCACTCAACCTACTGAGGAAAATGTTTTATTTTGCAAAATCTGTTTATTTGTTGATCACAGTTTTTTGTAGTTTTTATTTTAGTTGCTTCTTGTTTTAAGGCAGCGGTCCTTTTAATATATTACATGCGTTAAAAAGAAAATGCCTTCCTACTTTTTAATTTACAATTAGATTAGATCCAAAATGCATAGACCATACACACAACCTTTGATTAATGGTTCAGCCTCATTTTATTCTGTTTTCTTTTTCTCTCCCCTGTTGAATTTTTGTAACTCTGGGCGTCTGTTACAAATGAAACACCCTGTGTTACACACTTCAGAGACTTGTATTTCTTCTACCAAGTAAAATTTAGAAAGGTTTAATACTTTATATGCTTTTATACTACCTTCTTCCAAGTAACCAGTGTCTAGATCTGCTGTGAAAATGACTCCATGTATTAGAATTTGCTGAGTACTCTTTTGCTATTGGATTTTAGTCAGCATTCTTAAGGAAAGAAGGCTTATAATGTTGCTGTGTTGCCTAATCTCTCCTTCTCTCTCTGATGTTCATCCTTTCTTGACCTAAGCAGCTGGGGAGGCCATGAACATTTTGAGGTCAATGTTAAGTTGCCCTCACATCTGTATTCCATCTAGGCGGTGTCTTGTATGTTTACTTTCCCTCCTTGAGTTAAATACAAGCTAATGAGCAGGTGTCCTTGCTGGGCATGCCCAGAAAATGCCACACAGAGAAATGGCAGATGGTGTGTCTCTGTGCTTTTCAATTCAGGCAAAGCCTTTGGCCTTCTGGCTTTACCCCATTACACCAGGACAGAGAGGAAAGGCCACCTTCTTCTGTCTCCCAGAGACTCTGATTTGAGATGACTTCTCTAACCAGAGCCTCTGCTCCCGTCACCTCTCTCTAGGTCACATCACCGTACCTGGCCAAGCTTCGGCTCTTCATTGCCTATGGTAATTTGTGTCTGTGTTTTCACCTGGCCCCCTAGGTCTCTATTAGCTCACATCTAGAGCCAGCCATTTGAGAAATGTTTTCATTTGAGTAGTAAAGGGCTTACAGACAAGACTGGGATGGGTGGTGCAGTGGGTTAAGCATTGGACTGTTAACTGAAAGATAAGAGTTTGAAGCCACCAGCCATTCCTTTGAAGAAAGATGTGACAGTCTGCTTCCATAAAGATTTACAGTTTTAGAAACCTACTCTAGGGACCTTTATGAATCGGAATTGACTTGGTGGCAGTGGGTTGATTGGTTGATAATTAACAAGCACTGCAAATAACTACTGCAGTTATTCAGCAATTTTATGTGCTATTTTATCCTCTCAATACTTCTGTGATATATTTATTACCAACCCTGTTTATTTATAGATAAGGAAACAAACCCAAAGTTATATGAGTTTCCCAAGGTTATTCGATTGCAATCTGACAGAGCTGGTATTTAGACTCAAGACCTCTAATTGCAAGTCTATTGGTCTTTTCTTGATATTACAGATACCTCTTTCGAGAACACATGAGTGGACCAATTCATCCAGGCCTTGATGGGCCTACTGGCTGCTGCCTTGGTGGATGTCTGAGGTCTAAAAATCTGGCTAGTCCTAAAAGGAGAGTCTAGATGAACCATAATTAGTTGGCTCTCACCTTTTCTTTAGTGGATGGATTTCTAGACTTGTGCTGCTGAGACATACAGAAAGAAGCTTGAATATTCCTTCCTCATAGATGCAAGGAAACAAAATGATATTGGGCTTAATACTTGGGGCAAAGAACAACAAACAACAACAACAAAAGACTTCAATTATAAAACATCCACAGAGCTAATATTTTAATGTTGATATGCTTACTACAGTCAACAAATTCAAAACATAAAGAGAACTCTTTTGATTTTCCCCTCTTTTTCTCCTCCTCTTCACTGTCTTACTTATCCCATCAGCAACTTGAACTCTAAAATAATAAAACAAGTTGATATTTATCTTGTCCTTGAATTTGACGGTTCAAACTTTAATATTAAAGAGTAGAAAAGATCCCTGTAGTGGCTCTCTGTTCTTTTAAAGGGAACATTATTTTTTAAAGTTAAATTGCAAATAAAAGCTCAACTTAATTCCATTTTATTCTTCTTCAGGCCTCTGTTTAAACTAAAAAGAAGAAACAAGGTGATTTCTAAGCCTTATTATGTCTTTGACATTTGGGGAGTGTACTCTGTTGTTGGATGCTCTTGAGGTGATTATGACTCAGCAACTGTGCACAACAGAATGGACACTGCCTGGTCCTACACCATCCTCACAGTCATTACTATGTTTGAGGACATTGTTGGAGCCACTGTGTCAGTCCATCTCATTAAGGGTCTTATTCTTTTTCACTGATCCTCTACTTTACCATGATAGCATGTGTAAAGTACATGAGATGAATTCTTACTTTTAAGGAGCATTCTGCCTGTAATTCTTTCAAGACAGATTTGTTCCTTCTTCTGACAGTCTGAGATATATTCTTTACTAACACCATAATTCAAATATATAAGTTCTCTGATCATTCTTATTTATTGTACAGCTTTATCATGAAGCTGAAGTCATTGGAAATACTATGGCTTGGGGCAGGCATACTTTAGTCCTAAAAGTAGCAACTTTGCTTTTGAATACTTTAAAGAGATCTTTTGTAGCATATTTGCCCAGTACAGTATGAGGGGGCTTCCAAAAGTTCATGGAAAAATGGAATGAAAAGACAATGGAATCTTTCCATGAACTTTTTGAAGCCCCTTCATGAGTCATTTGATTGCTTTTTTGACTGCAGATTCCATGAGTGTTGATTGTAGTCTTTATCATGATGCTCCTTATTGATGCAGTTGTGAGGATTTTTGGTTTCTTCATGTTAACCCTTTTGTGACCCATGGGACATATAGTGATCACCTACATTTTCTGACTTTGGTTTTTAGTGGGAAGTTGCTATCCCACCTTTAGTGCATGCTGCCATCTAGTGGGAGGCCTGTATAACTGTGAATCTAAAGAAATGAGCCTCATCCCACCAATCAGAGATCAGAGCATGTGTCCCATTATGCCCTTGATTGTATCAAAGTTCATATTACCTCCAAGAAGTCTTTTCATTTCATTCAAAATGCCCTCCATTACTGAAAACACATGGGTTCAACAAAACATTCAAAGCAGAAAAAAAAAAAATGATCTTGAAAGGGTTAAGGCATTAAAGGCTGTATTCTTTGATCTTCATTAGTAAGTGCTTCAAACCATCTTCACTTTCAGTAAGCAAGGTTGTGTGACCTTCATATCACTGCCCAGTGAACCTTCCATGACAGGTTTATCTCAGATGGCCCACCTCCTCAGTTTACCCAGGTTGACCTCTAACAGGCAGAGTCACTTGCCAGATAAGGTTGGCAATTCTGCCTCATCCAGTGGGAAGAGTGAGCACAGTCCTTCCTTTTTACCCCTCCAACCTTGCTGCCACTAGCTCCAACTCCCTTTGAAATGAAAATCTATTGGAGCTATGTGGCCAGTGATCACCTTTGAGGTTATGCTTCTGTGCAAGAATCACATGCAAAAGGGGGCAACGAAACAGACTTTCAGAGCAGAAAGGGACGTTAGAAATCTAGTCCAAGGCCCTTAATGTTTAGACAAGGAGACTGAGACCAAAAGAGTGAAGTTAGGTGATAAACTAGAATACCTCTGCCTCTTGGCCATTGTTCTGTTTCCACTTTGCCATTCTCCTTGCTATGGTATGGTTCATTTATTTGGGGGTAGGGGGGAATTCTTCACTGTGTATAGAAAAATATGAGAAGAACGATTTCCCAACACCCACTTGGCCTGCTGATTCATGTGGAAAAGAAATCATCTGAGAGTGCCATTATTAGAGAACAGAGAACATATAAACCCATTTTCTCTAGCAAGTTTGCAGAATGACTGCTTGATGACACTGTGGGCAGTGGGCAAAGTCCACCATCTCATCGCGAGGTGGATCCCATTGGTGATTTCAGAGAAGGACCTGTCTCACAGCAGTAATGAAAATTGCAGAGCACCCAGAAGCAATTGTAGATTGACTAATCCATCAGAGTGTTCAAAACACAAAGGATCTAAACCATTAGATGAAATTCCAAAATAATTAATACTTTGTAGACTTGACATCTGTAGTCAAAACATTGTTCACAGCCATTTTACCAATGGTATCATTAAAGAAAACAAAAAAATCAAATTACCAAATCAATAGCAGTGCCACCCAGGCTAAGTAGGGTCTCTCTCCCATTTCTGCTCCTTTTATCATTTGACTTAGCGAATTCAAGGACCTTTTTAATTTACTGTGCAGTTGAAAATTATAACTTTTAACTCCCCGCCAAACTAAACTGTTAACAACCTACTGTTGACCAGAAGACTTGCTGATAGCATAGTTGATGAAAATATATTTGTATGTCATATGTATTATGTGTTGCACACACATAAAAAGTTGCATTTTTAATACAAATAAAAAGGTATTTCCCAAAAAGTGCAAGGTTTTCACACCTGCTGGTAGAGTTCCAGTGATGGCTTCACAAATTTCCTTTCCTTTTTTTTTTTAAACAATGTTTCTTACATTGGATTCATTTATCTTGAAATGGTGGGCAACTGCACCTTCAGACCTCGATCTATGATCTATGGGGTACATAACAAGCAGTTCAACTTTTTTTTTATAATGTCATGACTTTTCTATACTTCTTGGGAACACTTCCAGCATCACTAGTGGTACTTTGATGTTATTCAAGGTTTATGGCATTGCACTAAACACAGTGAAGAATATGCAAGAACTGAGAGAGATGGCTTTTTACTGTGATATGCATTTTGCTGGAGAGATGAATTACTCAGGCTGAGATGATTAGTGTCACATGATTTAAAAAAAAAAAAGTCCATGAATAAGTGGACTCCTTCAGTTCAAGCTGGTCTCACTTAAAAGAACCCTGATGGTACAATGGTTAAGTGTTTGGCTTCAAGCCAAAAGGTTGGTGGTTTGAACTCACTCAGCAGCTCCTTGGGAGAAAAGATCTGATGAGCCATTCCTGTAAAGATTATAGCCCAGAAATCCCTAGAGAGCAGTTCTACTCTGTCATAGGGGGGTACTATGAATCAAAATCAACTCCATTGCATCTCATAACAACAGCTCAGGATCCCAGAGTTGGTCAGACACACCAAGGTTGACTTTCCTCTCTCTAGTCACCCTCGTGCATATTGAGTAGAGAACCAATGTATCGATTTACAAGGGGGTATAGCCCTTTCCAATAACTACAGTGCTTGAATACACATTCTTTCCAGTTTGGGGATTATTGGGAACTGGAAATTGCATGGGAATATGGAATCAAAAAAAGAAAAAAGGTGGAAAAATTTTTGCTTTTGTTGTTGTTTTATGAGGTATTTTTAACTAGTTTATTATTTTAATTGGATATGAGAATATATTTAAGGGAAAAAATGAAATCCAACTGTATTAGTTATCTATTGCTACATAAAAAAAATCCCAAAATTTGGTAACTTAAAAATAATACACATTTATTACCTCATAGTTTTTGTAGGTCAGGAATTCAGGCAGAACTTAAGCAGGTCCTCTGCTTAACAAGGGTGCAATCAAGGTGTTGGCTAGGGCAGGTAGGGGTCTCATCTGAAGGCAGTATATGCTTCCAAGTTCATGTGGTTGCTGGGCGAATTCAATTTGTCAAGGGTTTTTGACTTAGGATCTCAGTTCCTTGCTGGTGTTGGCTACAGGTCACTATCAGCTCCTTGCCCCATGCACCCCTCCAACATGGCAGCCTTCTTCAATAAAGCTGGTCAGCTAAGTGCTTGACTACTATCCAAAATGTTGATGATTAAAAGCCACCCAGAGGTTCATCAGAAGACTGGTATGGTGGTCTACTCCAAAAGATCACAGCCATGAAAACTTTATGGGCAGTTCTACTCTGAAAGATATGGCTCACTCTGAGTCAGAATTAAATTTTTGTTATTGTTGTTGTTGGTTAGCTCGGTACTCCTTTATTCTCTTAAATGAGTTACCATCTCTAGACCAGATTTCTGGTTTACTTCTTACACTCATTTGTGAGCTTCTGATTTGAATCTCTTTGCCTTGAGAAACACTTAATTCTCCCTCTCCCCACCACTCCTGGCCCCCTTCCTTCTGCCCCACTCCAGGAAGAGGAGTGATGCTACTGGAATTCAGTTTTAAAGCCCTTTCATTAGCTAATATGAGGTGGAGTTTGTCCTCTGCCTGGTTAAAAGGCTCATACAGTACTTGGGTTTTTCACGTTTGGGGCCTGGAGTGGTAAAAAGGTGTGGTTACTTCCACAATAGAGACCCTGCCAGCTTTCATTTTCTCTCTCTGACCACAACATAAACTTTCTTCCTCTTTTTAGGAGGCTTGGCAATGTAACTTTGGCTTTCCTCCTTTTTTGATGTTCTTGCTCCCTATGTAACTGCTGGGGTCCAGGGCTGTTTGAACCCGAGAAAAATGGGGCAGGTTTAGAAGCATTATTTATTTAAAGTGCACTGGTGGCCCGTGATTAGGTGTTGGGCTGCTAACTGCACCCAACAGTCGCTTCTTAGGAAAAAGATAAGGATGTCTGCTCTTGCCAGTGTTAGGTCTTGGAAACCCTATATAGAGTTGCAGTGAGTAGGAATTGACTTGATGGCAGTGGACTTTGTGTTTGGTGGTGTAGTGGTTAAGCACTTGGCTGCTAACTGAAAGGTTGGTGGTTTGAAACAAGCCATTCTGTGGGAGAAGAAAGCCTGGCTCCTCTCCCATTGGGTCATGATGTGTCAGAATTGACTTGAAGGCATACAACATTATTTATTCCTGTAAGTCCTGTTTCTTTTCTTGTGGTGCTGGCACGGTTGGTCTTTGTTCCATTGAAGTTGTAAGACCCAAAGCTTGATTTGCACTCTGGAACAGCCTTTTGGCCTAGTTGGTTCTGGGCTATTTATTCAAGCTTATATAGTTTGGGCCCAGGAGTTGTCATGTCCAGTCTTCTGACTTGATTTCATGTTGGCCTTGGGTTGCAAAGTATTTCCTAGGTATTGCTTTGCTGCTTTTCAGGAAGTATCTCCGGCTCACATATTTATTAGAGAGTCAAGAATATAAACCAGACATCACTGTGCAAATCCAGCCCACTCCAGCCAAGGAGTGCAGGGGCACTGTCTGACAACCCAGTAAGTGAACTGATTTTGTTTACTCTGACCCCAGGGCTATTTTGACCTCTTAGTCATTTCTAGAGTTGGGCTGGGCATTCATCTGCTACTCATAGAGTTTCTGAAATACAACCATATGTCTTGTAAACTAACAGGTATTTGATATAGCCAACTCTAAGCTGCCTGCAACCTTATAAGGAGTGAACATAGCTCCCTGTGTCCTTCATTCATATACTCTTTGGCCTCAAATTTGCTTGCTTTGGTTAAGGACCCTGGGCCTTTTTTTTTTTTTAGCAGAGTGCTATATGCTAGCTTCTGGGGAGGTAGGGAGGATAAAGAATCATTCATTTGTAGCATTTGCTGATTCCTGTGATATAAATACTTCTACCATTGCTTATTAAAACTTACCAATATGGTGTCACTGGGCACAGAGGTGGGAAGAGATGCACACCATCAGCTCTCCCTTGAGGAGCCAGCACCAACAAGTCAGTGCAGCACACCAGTTTTATACATATAGAAGAATCCCCTTCTGGGTGGAGAAATTGAGAAAGGGACACCTTTGAGCAAATTAGAAAAATGTATCTCTTTTGGGCAGACCTGTGCCCAGATACCTGTGTGTGACTTGGTGAACACAAAGCAGGTGGCCCTTGCTTTTGTGGTGGCTATAATCTAGATTTTAGGCCCATTTGTTTCCTTTGCTGGGTGCCTTTGTGCAAAGCCTTACAAGTCAGTCCTGGCTCTGATTCATGACTACTCTGTAGTTAAGTAAAACAGATGGAATAAGGGAAGAAGAGAACCAAGCTATCCAGCAGACTTTAAAAATGTTCTTTTATGTAGATAATTATAGGATGATATTGCTGGATGGAAAATGATTTGTTCTTGAAATTAGCCTAATTAATAGAAGACTATTATTGCTAGAGTCCTGGTATGGCACTGTACGATAAGCACTGGACTACTAACCACAAGGTCGGTGGTTCAAACCTAACAGTCGCTCCTTGAAAACCCTATGCAGGGTTGCTATGAGTTGGAACCCACTCAATGGCACTTAACAAGAACATTATTGCTGAAAAGGTTTCAACGATACCATTCTAGGGACAGACAAGGATAAAACTAAAAAGGCTTGAGAAATGTAATACCTATAATTGTTGTTGTTATGTGCTGTGGAGTCGTCTCCGACTCATAGGGACCCTGCATAGGGTTTCCGAGGCTGTAAATCTTTACAGGAGCAGAAAGACTCATCTTTCTCCCAAGGAACAGCTGGTAGTTTCGAACTGCTAACCTTGAGGTTCTTGGCCCGATTCATAACCACTATGCTACCAGAGCTCCTTAATACCTATAATACTACATACTTAAATTTCAGTATATGAAACAGACAATTTGAGATGTCTCTGGTGAATATATTTTATTTTTCATAAAAATATAATTGTACAATTCTTCAGAGAAAGAAAAACTCCTTCAATGCCCCAAAATACCATGTGGTTTAATAATAATCTTCTTCCCTTTTAAAACTAAATATGTAGCTGATGATATGCAACTGATTTCTTGTGATATAGAGCATTTATGCTTTTAATCTTCTTTGCCTTTATTTTAACTAAAGATAAATCTAGTTTAATAAGCCTGTGCTTTTTATAATGAGCCAGAAGATAAAACATTAGATTGTGTATTAGTTGGTAAAAAAGGATCTAGTTTTGCCATAGTAAGACAGATTCTGATTTAGAAATAATAGAGATATTTTTAAAGAACTTAGACTATACCCTAAAATTTGACCTGGTCACACTTATTCCATATTATATTCAGTTGCTCTGCTTTGTGGCAGGTCTATGCTAAATGAATGATACAATAGGACTGGTCTAAATATACAAATATATTTTCCCTTTTATGTTTCTTTCTTTAGAAAAAGAAAATCTTACTTGGTTTACTCAGAGAATAAGAAGATCAGCACTGTGGTAGAAGGCCCGAGCTCACTGCTTCTCTCACCCTCTAGTTCTCTCTAAGCCCTTTGGTTGGCATTACAGGTGAGTGAGAGATGCCAGGATTTCATTACACTGCTCCTTACCCGTAATGGGGAAGGAAATGCTTCAGTCGTTTTAATCAGTGACATTTATTAACATGCGTCAAAGTGGCCACAGTGTGCAGTCAGACAATGCCCAAAGCAAAGGAAGTTTCTTTTAAGACCAAGGAACTTTCTCTTGGTTTGATCTACTAACAAATATCAAATAGACAGGTTTAGGAATAAACTCAAATACTTTGTAATTTATTTTCACCCAAATTACATGTCCTCCACCTGAGGACACAGTCACTGGTCTTGCAAAGATACTGGAAAAAATAAATAAATAATAGTTCAAACAACCCTGACCCCATAATGTACAATTACAACCAGGGAAGAAATGCTTCAAGCACAATGGAGACATTCCATTGAAGAGCCACATTCGCTCTGGAATGTTTGCTTTGAGAATAACTCTTCTGGGTAATTCAAAAGGTACTGAACAAAGTAACATAAAATAAGTCTTGGGATGTTTTACAAAACAAAAATATACAATTGAGTAGACCAGATGGCAAAAACATACCCATTACAGTCTGAACACTATACTTAAAACACTTAAATTCTGAAGGCCTGAATATCAACAACCCTTAATCTGTCAGCATTTATGAACCTAAAATATAAAAATACTCTTAAACCCCAAGTCCTCCAAAACACAGAGAGACCCAATAAACTGGGCTAGTGGTATATCAGTAGTCACACAAGACTAGACTGGAGATCTGAGTTTGCAGCCTAAGCATATGAAGTCTTTAGGAACTTTATTAAAATTCATGGCCTGAGAGAGAAAGGTAAATGGACCTTGTAATCTTAAACTATGTGGTCCGCCTCACAGATAATCTTTACTGTGATTATCTGTGCCTCCTTATAAATGACCAGTTCATAACAAAACACTGTTTGAAGCCAAGTATTTGCTTCATTACAGTAAAGAACAATCACTATTTAGCAGCAACAGAGAACACAACTTTTGAATTAAGAAAGAGAAGGTAATAGTGTCTTACTGGGGTCATCAAAAGATTTCTAGGTCCATTTGAGTGTGTTACATTATGAGCTTGATTCCTCAAGCATCACTCTATTTAGCAGTCAGGGAGAAAGTAAATGTAGCTGTGATAGGAACTGAAAAGCAAATGTAGCTGTGATGGGACCCTCCTGCCAAGCCTACTAGCTTAGGTGCTGTGCCCAACTCCAGCACGCATATTAATTCTACAACGGTGGCATGGCAAGGGCTGAACCAGATGCACACCTACAGTGTGTTTCTTTCTGGCTGAGAACACATTCATATGGACACTCCGTGTCAGCAAAGAAACAAAGTGTTATGACTATAGTTACAGACATTAGCTCTACCAGCAATTTGTGACTCATTTTGTTCCGTATCTCTTATGCAGAAACTTGATCTCGTCAGCTAGTTTCATCCTATTCATAAAAATTCTCTGAGTTAGTTGAATACACACACAGAAAAGGGTGTGAACATTCATTCCTGCCCTCCCCACATACATATATAGACAGACATATAACAAAAAAAATACACACATACAGATTCTGTGTTGCAAGATGATGTATGCCACTCACATGCCTGAAAGGTTACTTCTTGCATAAAATAAAATTTAGCTAATTATTCTCCAAATATAGTTGTTGTTGTTATGTGCCGTGGAGTCGGTTCCGACTCATAGCGACCCTGTACAGGGTTTCCGAGGTTGTAAATCTTTGCGGGAGCAGAAAGCCTCATCTTTCTCCCATGGAACAGCTGGTAGTTTTGAACTGCTGACCTTGCAGTTTGCAGCCCAGTTCGTAACCACTACAGTACCAGAGCTCCTTCCAAATATGGTTAGGCGCTATCAAACTTTTATAAGAATAGTTTGAGATGACAGCAACAAAGGTTATACACAGAAGATGTCTTGAGGGCTTTCCTGATGGATTTTGCTAACATGTACACTAGTTAAGACAGGCATACCATTAAGGATTACAAAAACAGAAATGTGTATATTTGTTAATACATATTCACAGCTTATGCTGGAATGGCTCACAGGAGAAATCATGGTTCATGCAGAAAGTATACTTTACTCAAGTAAATATAAAGGAATAAAATTAGGTCCATAAAGGTTGAGAACTTGCAGTCAGTCATCAACCTATTTGGCTTCTCTTTGTAGGGCAATAAAAACATGAAAGGCAGTGACATCAACCAGACACACACACTTAAAATTACATGAATTACATAGAAAGGATATAAATAACCAATAAAGCAATGTTAAGTGAAGGTGCAAAAATACAATTTTCAACTCATTTTTCTCTACTCTTGTGTTTTCAAGCATCAGGACATGTCAAATGCCATGGTGGCAAAACTAACCAAAACAGGTCTGAAGGTTTATAAATTTTCTAAATATGGAAGGTTAAAGCAAGACCCTTTGAAATCTATGATCACACATTTTGGTAGACATTGCAGATTTACAGAGATGACTATTGAGCAGTAGGTAGTAAACTGAGCCACAAAGTATAATCTTCACCATTCATTGTCCATGGGAATCAAAATGCTGGTTTCAATCTCTGATAGGATTTTCACCCTGAAAAATAAATCAAAGTTACCTATGTAAGATTTTTTTAAAATTCAGTGAAGTTTAATCTGTTTCAAAAAGAATGAATTTTCAGTAGAAGTTGGTATCCCCTTCTTCTACCCAAACTTCAGCATAAATTTGGTGTGTGCTCTTACTTCAATTTTAGTAGAATTCATGTTGTTATGATATGGGCACTTTTTAAACTGCTGCCTTATCCTACCTCAAACTAGATCCGGTTCAGACATGTTATAACAAGTTAGTATGAGATTATTTTAGTGCAAAAAAAAAAAAAATTAGGACTCATACTTTTGAAATCCATATCCCAAAAATATAATTTTTTCATAACATACATATTCCATGAACTTTTTGAAGACCCTTCAAATATAAAATTAACTCAAAATGGGTCACTGGCTTAAAAATAAGAGTTAAAACCTAGAATTCTTAGAAAACATAGGGATAAATCTATATGGCCTTGGGTTTGGCAGTGGATTCTTAGATATGGCATCAAAAGCATAAGCAACAAAAGAGAAAAAAAATAGATGAACTGGATTTCATCTTTTGTTCAAGCATAACAATGATTGTGAGGCTGGCACAGAATCAGACAGTGCTTCGTTCTATTATGCATAAGGTCACAATGACAACACCAAACAACAATGTTGTTGTTAAGTGTCATCGAGTCGAGTCCAATTCATAGCTACCGAGGAGGTATAGGGCTTCCGAGGAGAGATTGGTAAGCTTGAACTGCCGATCTTGCAGTTCAAACTGACTTTTCAGTCCAGTGCATTAACCCACAGCACCATATCGAATAATAGAATAGGAGAAATAATTTGCAAATCACCTATCTGATAAGGATCTAATATCCAGAATATATATAAAGAACTCACCAACAAGGAGCCAAACAATCCAATTAAAGAAGTGACTAAGAATTCCAATAGACATTCCTCCAAAAAATATAGACAAATGGCCAATAAACAGATGAAAAGATGCTTAATGTCATTTAAAAATTCAAATAAAAATAATACAGAGATACTTCACACCCACTAGAATGGCACTAACATAAAAAAAGGAAAATAACAAATGTTGGTGAGAATGTGTAAAAACTAGAATCCTTGTACATTGCTGATAGGAATGTACAATGATTCAGCCTCTGTGGAAAACAATTTAAAGAATTTTCAAAAATTAAACACAGAATTACCATATGGCCCAACAATTCTACTCCATGGTATATACTTAAAAGAACCGAAAGCAGGTATTCAAACAAATACCTGTATATGTATATTCATAGCAGAACTATTCACAATAGCCAAAAAGTAGGAAACAATCCAAATGTGATGAATGCATGCACAATGGAATATTATGAGACAAGAAAAAGGAATGGAGTACTGATGTGGGCTATAACATGGATGAATCTTAAGTGAAAGGAGCTCTGGTAGCGTAGTGGTTACGAATTGGGCTGCGAACCTTAAGGTCAGCGGTTCAAAACTACCAGCTGCTCCGCGGGAGAAAGATGAGGCTTTCTACTCCCGTAAAGATTTACACCCTCGGAAACCCTGTACAGGGTCGATATGGGTCAGACCCGACTCGACGGCACTTAACAACAACAACAACAAGTGAAAGATGCCAGACATTATGTTTATATGAAATGTCCAGAATAGGAAAATCCATGAGACAGAGAGTATACTGGTGGTTACCGGGGGCAGGGGGAAATGTGTGTTGTTGTTGTTGGTAGGTGCCGTTGAGTCAGTTCCGACCCTGTATAGGGTTTCCGCGGAGCAACTAGTGAGCTTGAACCACCAAACTTTCGGTTCAAACCAACTTTGTAGTCCAGTGCGTTAACCTACAGCGCTATACTAGGACTCCGGGGGAATTGAGTGCCACTGCTTAATGGGTACAGAGTAAGATGATAAAAATGTTTTGAGCTAGACAGAGGTAGCTGTTACAATGGTGTTGCACAACACTGTAAATGTACTGAATATCACTGAATTGTTCACTTTAAAATGGTATGCTATTTGGAATCCACCTCAATTTAAACAACCCCTTTCAGTGACAGACCATATTGTACCAGAGAGGGCCTGGACTGGGTGAGGACAGGATGTACACAGCTTGTTACCTTCAATACTTTACTGAGCCCCTCTTCTATCTAATCTTATCTATAAAATAACTTTTTAGAACTCAACACAATTGCTGGAGGAAATAATTCAGATAAATATAAGTGAAAGTACTTTGTAAAACATAAATCAAAAGTATTATTAATGACTAGAATAAGGTATTCACACTTATAGGCTAAATCTACATAATAAAAAGTCTCTATGAAGTTTATCAGCTTGTTTTTATAGATAAGACTCCATATCAGATGCATTTCAATATTTAGAATCAAATATTAATTAACTTAACTAGTGTATTACAAAAGACATCAATGTTTATTTAAAGACATATTAAGGAAAGCAATCAATAGAAACCTCACTTTAAGACAGTCTCTAAATATAAAAATTCTCCCATGCACTGCACTCACAGGAACTATTATTAGCTTCTGTCTTCGCAGCCTTGGTGTGCCTGCTTGAATTCTGCTGAGATTTGCTCTGCTCTTCTCCAGTGAGCAGGGCCTTTATTTCAGAAGGGATTTTTCCTTGGTCCATTGCCATGCACCACTGCTTGTACTGAAAGATGACGAATAGATATAAGTAAAATTTTACCCATCAGTGTTCAGGAATCACTGGTAGAATATACTTCTGTGACTAGAGATCAAGCTGACTGCCAGAAACTGCCTTCTGCTCTATTTCTTATTTATAACCTAGGACATGTATGAGCTCTGTCACTTTTCAGAAGAGGGTGTAAAACTGTTGTTGAATCTTCTCTTTGTAATAGATTGAGTGTTGCAAAGATTAACAAGCCCATTCTGGTTAAAAGGCTATCTCCCTACATTACGCCACTAATTATAGATTTATTTCCTTAATAGAGTAAGGGTGGCAATTTGTAAGGCCAGAAGACAATACAGAGAGTTTAGAGAGAAAGGGTAAGAAAGTGTAATAAAAGATCAAATATAAAACAAATTCTGCAATTTTGTCTAGAGCCTTACTGATTCTGCTAGAGCCGGGCATCAGCCTATATGACGAGGGCCACTGCTGCCCATCTAGTTAATGCCACAGGTACTTTCTTAACTGCTGCCATGCTCTTCCAGACTTTGGAATCCACCCATGGGAACGTTACAGTGGGTAAGGCCATGGACTCAGAGCTAAGGGAACCTTAGAAACTAAAATTTTGCTGAAGATAATTCAAAAACAGTTGTTGCAGGACAATGACAGGGAACTACAAGAAACTCAAGCCAATTCAGAAGAGAATGTGGAATGAGGGATACCAATGATGACACCAGATGGATCTTGGATGAAAGCAGAGAATACCAGAAAGATGTTTACCTGTGCTTTATTGACCACACAAATGCATTAGACTGTGTGGACCACAACAAATTATGGAAACACTACAAAGAATGGGAATTCCAGAACACTTAATTTTACTCTTAGGGATTCTGTACAAAGACCAAAAGGCAGTATGTTTACACCATATCGCATGGTTTAAAATCATGCAAGGTATGTTTCAGGGCTGTATTCTTTCACTATACTTATTCAATCTGTATGTTGAGCAAATCTGAGAAGCTGGACTATATGAAGAAGAATACAACATCAGGACTGGATGGACGCTCATTCACAACCTACAATATCTAGATGCACAACCTTGCTTTCTGAATGTGAAGAGGACTTGAAGCACTTATGGATGAAGATCAAAGTCTATAGCCTTCAGTATGGATTACACCTCAAAACAAAGAAAACAAAAATCATCATAACTGGATCGATACGCAACATGAAAATAAACAAAGAAAAGATTGAAGTTGTCAAGAATTTCTTTTACTTGGATTCACAATCAACATCCAGAGAAGCAGCAAGTAGTTGAGAAATCAAATGACATTTTGCACTAGGCAAATCTGCTTCAACAGACCTCTTTAAAGTGTCATAAAGTAAAGAAGTCATTTGAAGACTAAGGTGTGCTTGTCCCAAGCCATGATATACTCAATCATTCATATACACGTGAAACTGAATAATGTGTAAGGAAGACTAAATAATTGATGTATTTGAATTATGGTGTTTGCAAATGTTAAATATATCATGGACTGCCTGAAGAACAAAGAAATTGCCTTGGGAAAAATACAGCCAGAATGTTTCTTAGAAGGGAGGATGGCAAGACTTGCTTTCAATATATTTTGGGTGTATTATCAAAAAGGACATCATACTTGATAAAAGGTCAGTGAAAAAGAGGAAGACTCAACTAAGTGGATTGGCACAATGGCTGCAACAATGGGCTCGAACATAGCAACCACTTTGAGGATGGTGCAGGATCAAGCACTGTTTTATTCTTTTGTACATAAGGTTGCTGTGGGTTGGAATCGACTAGACAGACACACCTAACAATGATCCCCTTACAGAAAATATCTGTAGACTCAGTTATCCATTCACCACTAAATCCCTTCTCTTGGATCTTCCATAGACATTTCAAATAAACATGCCAAAAAATTGTCCTAACCAAGCCCATTCTGCAGCATCTACATTCCCTATCTTCAACATACAGAACCAGCATTCAACTAGCAAGACATTTAGGTGTCACACTACACCTACCTCCACCCCTAGCTTTTCTGTTGCATCTGCACTGCCACCTCCTTGGTTCAAGCCAACTACACAGCCTCCTAAAGGGTCTCCTGCCTCTACGTAGTCTCACTGATTCACTCTAATCCACTCTCCACACTGCAATCCCAGTGATTATTGTCAAACAAACATGAGAGGGTTTCAGAAAGTTAATAGAAAATGGGATTAAAAGATAAACGCCACTTGTATAATCATATCTCTCGCTCCAGTTAAAACCCTGCCTGGGGTACTTAAGATGAAGTTCTTATTCCTCATCATTGCACAGAAGGCCTGTCTATACCTACCCTACCTTTATCAAATTGTTACCACCAATGCCATTTCACTTTAAGATCCAATCACAGTTCCCAGATTTTGCCATAGCTTCTCATCTGACCTTAGTCTACAGTCACTGTATAGTCATAATTGGGATTTTATTATATATGCATGATAGATTCATGCTTCCCTATCTTTCTCTTACTCTCTGAGGTCAGCTGATATCAGGCTACAAGGTGGTCCTATTGGGTTGGCCAGTCCCCAGCCCCCTATTCAAATGCTTACATAGTCTTTAGGTATAGATAACAAAGAAAACCTCTGTTACTCAAAATTCCAAAGATTATCTCTTAGGAACCAAGGATAATGGCCAAATTGATCTCTACACAGTGATTTATTGGGGTAGAAATGTGGCAGTCTGCTTCCATAAAGATTAAACCAAAAATAAATAAATAAGTAACCTTGCCATCAAGTCATTCCAACTCATAGCAACCCTACAGGGCAGAGCAGAACTGCCCCACAGTTCCTAAGACTGTTCTCCCACAGAACAGCTGACAGGCTCCTATCACTGACCTTCCGGTTAGCAACAGAGCACTTAACCACTGTGCCACTAAAGTTCCTTCTGTCAAGATTACAGCCTGGGGAACTCTATGAGGCAGATCCTATAGGTATGCTGTGAGTCACAACCAACTCGAGGGCAACAGGAAGGTGATTCATTACCTCACAGAAGGGAAAAACAAAACAATTTATAGCAAGAATCAAATTCCATAGATTAAAGTAAATGGTTTACTGAATAGTCTCCTCATGCCTAACTTATCTCTCGCCTGAGGTAGCTGATTCCAGTTAGGTGAGATCCCTGGTAGTCCCGTCTCTCTTCTCCTCCCTGCCACCTTTCTGAATTCACAGTTGTTGTTGTTATGTGCCGTGAAGTCGGTTCTGACTCATAGCGACCCTGTACAGGGTTTCTGAGGCTGTAAATCTTTATGGAAGCAGAAAGCCTCATCTTTCTCCTGCAGAACTGCTGGTAGTTTCGAACTGCTGACCCTGAGGTTAGCAGCCTGATTCCTAACCACTACGCTACCAGAGCTCCTTGAGTTCACAGTAATGGAGCTTTAATTCTCTTTTATCTACTCTTACATTTCTGCACAAAATCTGAATGAATGAATAAAACATGTTAAGGAAATTAGAGGTGGTGTTTAAAAGTTTGTGTAAAAAATGAAGTTAAAAGATGGAATTTTCCCATGAACTTTTTGAAGCCCTCTCTTTTGTACCATGCATATTGCATATTTTTTCAAAGTAGAAGTATATTGTGAATAGCTTTCTAAGTTAGTAAGAAAAATATGCACATGGTGATTTGTTCTTGTTGTTAAGTGCCGTCGAGTTGGTTCCGACCCATAGCTACCCTGTATAGGGATTCCAAAGAGCAACTGGTGAGCTTGAACCACCGACCTTTAGGTTCAAACCAATTTTGCAGTCCAACGCATTAACCCACAGTGCCACACATACATGGTGATTCGTACTGGCTGCAAAATAGTCTGACATATGAATATAATTAATTTAATCAATCAACACTGTAATATACATGGGTTATTTCCCACTTTTTTCTATTATAAATAATTCCTCAATTAAATAGTCATATACATTCAGCCCCCACAAACAGTATATGAAAATGCTTATCTGCCTAAATAACTAACCAATCTGCTAACCACAGGTTGGTGGTTCAAACCCACCAGCTGCTCCTTGGAAACCCTATACAGGGCTAGGGTTTGAGTCGGTGCCAACTCAACCACACTTAACAAGACCAATAGCAGATTAATAATACCCTTTCCACTGTCTGCCAACTGAGTAGGTAAAAGCCAATATTGTCATGGTTTAAAGTATAGTTTTTTGACTGCTAGATTGGGGTTATTTCATGGGTTTATTGACAGACTTTCTTACCATTTCCAGTTCCTCTCTGAGAGCGCATATAGCTCTTTCTCGACTGGAGACCAACTCTTCCAAATACTGATACCTCAGCTTTTTTCTGGCCCGGCATTCTCTTGCACTCTGCCGGCTCCTCTCAAGTTTTGCTTTCAGGTCGATTTTGGCTGGCTTCCGACCACGTTTACCAGGCTTCTTTACTTTGCCTCCAACCACCTTCAGCAAGAGAAAGAAGAAATCTTTTCCCTTAGTTTTGTATCCAAGAATGCAACAAGAGCTGCCTATTAGCAAAGAGAACTATTTACAAATAATACATAAGGCCTTGATAGCAAAGTTCAATGAAACAGAAAACAACAAACGCTGGTGAGGATGTGGAGAGACTGGGACCCTCCTACATTGCTGTTGGGGTTGTTCTATATGGTTCAACCATATAGAAAATGGTGTGGCGCTTCTTCAGAAAGTTGGAAACAGAAATCCTGTGTGACCCAGCAATCCCTGTACTTGGTCATGCATCTACAAGAAATGCAATCCAAGACACTAGTACATGTATGCACACCAATGTTCATCACAGCACTATTTACAACAGCAAAAAGGTGGAGCCAATATAAATGCCCATCAATGGAAGAGTGGATAAACAAACTTTTGGTACATACACACAATGGAACACTATGCAACGTTGAAAAATAATAATGAAACTGGAAAATACTTCATAACATGAACCAGGAGGACATTATGCTGAGTGAAATAACACAAAAGGGCAAATACTGTATGAGACCACTATTTTGAAAACTCAAGAAAAAATGGTTTTCATAGTATAAGAAACATTCTTTGATGGTTACCAGGGTGGGAGGGAAGGAGAGTAATTCACTGCCTAGAGAGTAGACACGTGTTAACTCAGATGATGGGGAGGGTAATGTGCAAGAAGAGGGAGTTTAGCAAAAGAATGATGAAGGTAAGTGAAGACACAGGGAAGTATGCAAGGAATAGAGGTAAACAGTGACATATACACAACCTTGGAACAACATGGACAGAGACACAGGCTGAACAGGTATGGGAGGCAGAGTGGGATGTATATATATTTATATATCCCACAAATCTATATGAGTTTAAAAGAGGATATTTGTACATAGATAACCACAAGTGTGCCACTGTAGGATAAGCACTGGACCACAAGGTTAATTTGAACAGCAAGGTCAGAAACGCTATGTAGGGTCACTATGAGTGAGAGTCGGAAGGAAGCGGGGGCAACTGTTGCTGCATGGAGGGGATGGCAATCACTGAGAGGAAACTGTATGGTTTGTGGAATGCGAAACTGAAGATCATGTCTAAACCTTCACTCCATTCACAATTTCCTTGTATTGGAAATCCTATACAAGGGTGGGTATGAGTCAGAACCTAAATAAATAAATAAGGCTTATGAAGTCCTGGTGTGGTGCTGTAGCATAAGCAATGGATTGCTAACCACAAGGTCAGCAGTTCAAAACCGCAAGCTGCTCCTTGGATATCTATACAGGGATGCTATGAGTTGGAATCAGCTCAACATCACTTAACAACAAACAACAATGGAACCAAGAGGTCCACAGGTGGCACTACTTGACTCCTAACCTAATGACTGGGAGTTCAGACCCACCCGAGGAACTACAGAAGAAAGGCCTGGATATTGGATTTTGCAAACACGACAGCCAAGGAAACTCAGGAGCAGTTCTATCCTGTAACACACGGGGTCACCAGGAGTCCAAATCAACTCAACAATGGATTTGTTTTCTTACTGAACCAATAAAATGCATCCCATCAGATTCCTGTGGTCTATACTTCATACTTTTTTTCAGATACCATGAATGTGATAGGGAAAATCATGCAAGTTTTTATTTCTTGAATAATAAATGTCAAACAATATAATAAACTTTATGAACCACATGGAACTTACAATAAAAGCTAGAAGATTACTAAAATTTTTGTTCATGATGAATTTTAATGACTTGAAAAAATAATTATGATACATTATTCTAAAAAGAAAAAAAATCAATATTTAAAACTATAATTCAGTATAATCTCAATGTTATAAAATAACAGGAGAAACAAAGTTAACAAAAGGTTAATGAGGTTTTCTCTGATAAGTATACCTACAAATAGCTTTTTTCTCATCTGCACTTTTATGATTTTGAATGTTTACAGTTATAAAAATAGTATGGATATAAAATTGTATGTGTGTGTATCTTAAACACCTTGGCTATAATTTCCCTCTTCAAATAAAAGCCCAAAGGATCCATAGGAAGTTTCTGAAATGTTCAGGATAATCTCCTGCCTTTAAAAGCCTATGATCCTAACCCTAGACTGTCTCAGGTTTCTATTTGTTACACCTAGTATCATGAGATATCCTCTCCACATCCTTGTTATTCATTAACTGCCTGAGTTCAATTTTTAGGTGACTGGCAAAGTCATGTATTCTTCTTCATTGTTTTTCTTTGGAACCCCCTCAAGTTATAAAGATGTAACTATAAAGTAAAGATTATAAAATTTAAATACATGAATCAAAATGTATATATCAAATACTCTTTAAGCACTCATCCAAAAAGGGAGTACATTTATTCAAACAATGCCACTGTTCAAAATTTTTGTAAATTGCTTTGGAGCCCGTTTTTACAAGCTGTAACACAATATGCCTTGCTATTTTAGAGCCATGTATTATTCCTGTGTGGTGCTGCAGGATAGTGTTCTGGACTGCAAGGTCAGTTTGAACTGCAAGATCAGCGATTCAAACCCACTAGCCACTCCTTGGAAACCCTAATACAGGGTTGCTATGGGTCACTTAAGAACTTTATTCCTAAATTCGTAACTATTCATTTTGTTTACCTGATATGGTTCTTTTATTTATTTAAATGTATTTTAGTTATTGTTGTTAAAGGTATACATGGCAAAACACATACTAAGTCACAGTTTCTACATGCACAATTCACACTGATTACATCCTTCAAGTTTTGCAAGCATTATCATCTCTCTCCTTCCTTTTCCCTATTTTTTGCTTCCCCAGTTAACATAAACTCATTTTGATGCAGTTCTGAATGGTATCTTGCCCTTTGTGAAAATTGGTTTCAGAAAATAAAAATATAATTTAATATACTGACAGGAATATTGGTAAGGCTTTAACTGTAATCCTAAATGAGAAAACACAAAACTTAAAAACTGGAAAATCATTGGAATAAATGGATAAACTTTACCAGGTAACAAAATTCAAAGGGTCAATATTCATTTGGATCT
>NW_006408604.1:11716229-11725615 GCF_000296735.1 Chrysochloris asiatica
GATCCGCCATCTTGTTTGTTCTCCTTTCTCGAGCTTAATTTTTAGCTTTTGGTATCAGCAAGTCTGACTAGTGTACCACCTTTCAAAAGAGTCAAGTTCATCACAAGATTGTTATAGTATAACAACATACAATGGGGCTTCAAAAAGTTCTTAAGAAAAATGTATCATCTTTTAATTCCACTTTCTCACAAACTTTTTGAAGTCCCCTGGAATATGAAAACATTTTGTAAAACAAAAGCTACTATACAAATGTAGGTAATTTAGTATATATTAGTTGCTTGAATAACACTGAACTTTATATAAGGGTATCTCATAAGCCATAAAAATAGAGGGAAATGTTGTTGTTAAGTCCTGTCAAGTCGGTTCCAACCCATAGTGATCCTGTATAGGGTTTCCAAGGAGCAGCTGGTGAGTTAGCAGAGATTAATTAGAAGCATAGAACTAGAAACTAAAACCAGGAACCAAGCAACCAACCTTACAAGTTCCTTAAATTTTTATCTATAAACCAAAAAAACAGTCTTACCAATTCATACCATTTTCACAAACTCAGTCATAACTATATCATCCCCCTGCTCTCTCCTGTGAGGCAAATTAATTAGCCTGTGGAGTTAAACAAAAATGATTTTTCTGTACCAACACAAACTAAGAAATAAACTCTAAAAATAGCCTCAAAATTTCCCTTTCCCCTTGGGTTCCAATTTTATTTCTATTGGCAAAGAACTATGTGCAAATTTAAATAACTGGCTTCAAAACAGTACACCTCTTCACCCACTATTCATTTTACCTTCTTTTTTCCCTACCAGACTACATTTGTGAGCTAGGGATAGTAGATCTTTTACTCTTCAACTTTGGCTCCCTGTAATTAACAACAACAACAAATGAGTAGTTAATAAACTGTTGCTGTTGTTAAGTGCCATCGAGTCAGTTCCAACTCAGTGACCCTGTATAGGGTTTCCAAGGAGCGGTTGGTGAGCTTGAACCACCTACCTTGTGATTCAAACCAGCCTTGCAGTCCAGCACATTAACTTGCAGTGAGTTGATAAACAGGGCAGGTGAAAAAAAAAAAAAAAGACATTCCTAAATAACCAATGGGTCAAAGAAAGAAAATTAGAAATGAATGAAAAGGAAAACATAAGTTATGGCATGTAATCAAAACAGTGCTCAAAGGGAGCTATAAACACCTATTTTAAATTTGAGATATATATTATCTCAAATCAATAGCCTAATCTTTCACGTTAAAACACCAGAAAAATAGCAAACTATACTCAAAGCAAGCAGAAAGATGGAAATAAGAAAGATTAGCAGGGACATACATGAAAGAGAGAATGGGAAAACAATTAAACCAAAAGCTGGTGCTTGAAATGATATGGGAAAAAATTGACAAACCTTGAGTTAAACTAATCAAGAAAAAAATGAACTAAAAACAAAAATTAGATGCGAAAGAAGAACATGGCTATCAACATTATAAAAATAAAAATTTTATATTTCAACAAATTAGATAACCTCCATGAAACAAACAAATTTCTATAAAGACACAAACTACCAAAATGGACCCCCCAAAAAACAGAAAATCTAGATAAGCATATAACAAATCAAGAGATTGAATTAGTAATCAAAGTTTTTCTCACAAAGTCCAGACCCCAGTGACTTCAAACACTTGAAAAATTAATACCAATTCTTCATAGCCTTCCAAAAGAAAAGAGGGGAGCCACTTCCCAAATCACTCTAGGAGGCCAGTATTAAACTGACACCAAAACCAGACAAAGATATAAGAAAACTACAGTGCAATTATCTCTTATGAATATCAATACTAAAATCCTAGACAAGTAATAGTAAACTGAATCTAGCAACATATAAAGATTATATGCTGTGACAAAGAGAGGTCTATCTGAAAAATCAACATTGGTTTAACATCCAAAAATCAATTAATGTAATATACCATATAACAATATAAAAGAAGAACAAAAATAACAAGATTATCTCAATAAGAGAAAGCACTTAACAAAATCTAATGCCCCTGCATGATGAAAACACTACACAAACTAGGAACAGGAGAGAACTTTCCTCAAGCTGGCAAATGGCGTCGACAGAAACCCACAGCTAACATCATGCTTAATGCTTAATGATGAGCGACTGAATGCTTTCTTCTAATGATCAGGAGTAATACAAGGATGTCTGCAGTCACCATTTCTATTCAACAGTGTACTGGAGGTTCTAACCAGAGCAGTTATGCAAGAAGTAAAGCAATATGGCAGCATCAATGGGCTCAAGCGTGGCAACATTTGTGAGGTTGGTCCAGGACCGGGCAGTGTTTCGTTCTGTTGTGCCTAGGGTCATTATGAGTAGGTACCAACTCGATGGCACCTAACAACAACAACAAAGGGTATCTAGACTAGAAAAGAAAAGTACAACTACTTATATTTGAACATGATATGACCTTATATATAGAAAAAAATCCCACAGAATCCAAAAAAACTTAGAACTAATAAATAATTTCAGCAAGCTTGCAGAATATAAGATCAGTATACAAATGCCAGTTGTATTTCTATCTACTAGTAACAAACAACCTGAAAATTAAATTAAGAAAACAATTCCATTTACAATAGCATCAAAAAAGAGTACTTAAAAAAAAAAATTTAACAAAAGAAATAGAAGACATGTACCCTGAAAACCACAAAATATTGCTGAAAGAAATTAAAGATGACCTAATAAATGGAAAGACACCCCAATTTAATGGATTGGAAGACTTGATATTAATAGAATGGCAATAATTCCCAAATTAATCTAAAGATTCAACACAATTTCTATTAAAATGCTATTTAAAAAAAAAAATCTCTATATAGAAATTGATAAACTAACCCTAAAATTTATATATAAATTCAAGGAGCCCAGAATAGCCAAAAACAATCTTAAAAGAGAAAAAAGATGGAGGATTTAATACTTTCTGATTTCAAAACTTACCACAAAGCTATAGTAAGCAAGACAGTGTGGTACATGTAGATCAATGTAATAGAATTCAGAGTCCAGAGGTAAACCGTAACATTTACAGTCAATTGATTTTCAACAAAGTGTCACAGAAAATTCAACAAGGAAATAATAAAATTTTCTATAAGCGGTGTCAGGACAACTAGATATCCACATATAAATGAATCTTGTTGGACCTCAACTTCATACTAGATATAAAAATTCAAAATTTTAATCAATAGTCTAATTTTAACAACTAAACTATAAAAATCTTGGAAGAAAATATAAGAGTAAATTTTGTAACCTTGGATTAGTCAATCATTTCTTTGATTGATGCCCAAAGCTCATGTGAAAAAAAAAAATGAACCTCATCAAAAAAACTTTAAATTATGCTTCAAAGGACACCATCAACGCAAAAGACAACCCACCCACAGAACGAGAGAAAATATTTTATACATATTCCAGAATACATAAGGCAATGGTCAACAGTTCAAACCCACCAGCTATTTTTCAGAAACTCTATACAGTGTCAATATGAGTCAGAACCAACTGGACAGCATTTAACAACAACAACATCCAGAATATATCATCAACTTTTAAAACTAAACAATAAAAAAAATTTTTTTAATGGGCAAGGGATTTGAATAGAATTGAATAGGAATTCCTCTTAAAAAAAATAAACAAATGGTCAATAAGCACATAAAAAATGCTCAAGGTATTTAATCACTGGGAAAGTACAAATCAAAGCCAAAATAAGGTATTATTTTATAACCACTGTTGTTAATTGCTCCAACTCATGGTGACCTCATGGAAAAGAGCCTGAAATGGTTCCTGGTCCTGCACCATCTTCACAATGGCTGGCATGTTCAAGTCTACTGTTGTGGCCACTGTGTACTTTGCATGCTTTCCTACATTGGGGGCATGAGGCTCATCTTCAGCACTATATTGGACAATAGTCTTCACAACCACTAGGATAGCTATACAAAAGACAGTCAGTAACAAGTACTGGCATGGATACAGAGAAACTGGAACCTTCATTCACTGTTGGCTGTTGCTGAGTTGCACTGAATCAGTTCCAACGCATAGTATCTCTATATATGGTTTCCAAGAAGCAGTTGGTGGGTTTGAACCATGATCTTGAGGTTAGCAGAAATGTAAAATGTTTCAGGTGATGTGGGAAAGTTTGGCAGTTCCTCAAAATATTGAAACATATGAGGGTAAGTCAAAAAATACTGCTACAAAATCACAGAAATTTTTACTAAACAAAAATATCACAATATGAAACTAATATTTCTCAATATATTCTCCATCTAGGTTTAAACCTCTGAAGGCAGTGTTTCCATCTCTCGAATCACTTTCCTGAATGTAGATGTGGTTTATGCATGTTAATCTGCATTCTTCGATTTACACCATGTCAAAGCAACAATTTGGGTATCTCGAAGAATCATGTCCTTTTTCAGTGTTCTTTGAGTTTGGGGAACAAAAAGTCTAAAGGGGCAAGATCAGGGATGCAGAATTGATGGGGTAGGAATTCTCAATAAAATTCTCCTAGGCAGCCCATGCTATCCTTGAAGAATGAGCAGGTACATCATGATGATGGAAAAAATTTCTCGGTGCAACTTCACTGGCCTTTTTCTCACTAATGCAACTTTCAGTTTTCTTAAAACTTCTTCCCTGTAAGTTCCCCTGGTGGTCCTGTGTTCTTCAAGATAATCTACCAAGAATATCCCCTTAGGAATCCCAAAAGGCAATCACTGTAACTTTCTGACCTGTCCTTTCTGCCTTGGATTGAACTGGTTCATCAGATGCCCTTGGAAGCCACTGTTTTCACTGGACCTTTTAATTGCAGGTACCCTATAGAGACTCAGAGATGTATATTACTGAGAAAATTTGTCTGCAACCGTCCAATGACTACAGAAACATGTTATAACACATTTTGTTTGTAATCAACCTGTGCACGAATGACCTAGAACCCTAGCAGCAATACTCTACTTACCCTCATATTCCTATAAGTTAGCAATGTTCGAGCCATAGTGGACTGTTAATAAATGGTCGTTGAATAAAGAAATTAATTTCCTCCTTACTCTTTATGAAGATAATGAAGATAATAGTGCTAACCTTATATGATTGGTGTGAAGTAACATGAGAATATGGAGGATGGCCCTTAGCCCTAGGCAACTACTAATCTACTTTCTGTCTCTATAAATATGCCTACTTGGGACATTTCATATCAATGAAATTATACATTGTATTTATAATGTATTAATAATTGTATTTACATGAAGTGGTACCAGCAGCCCCAGCTAAATAGGAAAAACCAAGAGGACTTGTTTCACTTTTCAAAAACATAAGGTCAAAAGTTATCTTCCATTGATTAGAGAAAAATAAAGATACAAATGAATGTGCCCAGCCACGGCTCTTCACCACTTTAAAGGAAGTAACTAGTAGCTGCATTTTCATCGGATGTATGGCTACCATAACTTCCTTCCTTGGGTTACACTTTCTCTCCTTTTACTCACTAGATCTTCAGAAATTGAGAACGTCTATCTCATCTTCCTGTTGCTAACCTTTCTACCAGTTGTTCTCATCAAAAGAAGATAAGGTAGGCATGTCTGAACTGAAAGTTAATTTTCTCACCCTCTATGTCTTTTCTCCCCCAAACAGCTATTATTTTTTAAAAGGTAGAACTAAGTATAACTTTATCTAAATATAGTACACACATATTTTAGCAGTGCCTAAAACTTAAAAATGATTCAGTAGGAGTGGCTTATCCTTACTTTCTTCACTTCTTTGCCACCTACCCCTTCCTTAACCACCACATTCTGGACTCTGCCTATCATGCCATTGAAACTGCTTTTTGCCAGGTTTGTAAACAAATTCCTGTTTTCCAAATGGATAGTTTTACACTACTTGCTTTACTTGATCTTTTTAGTAGCACCTTACACTGTACAGTAAGTCTTCTTTAAAAATTTTTTTCCTCCTTCAGATTAAAGGCTTAATAGCCCTTTATTCTGTGTCCCTGTAACTCTGACATCTCCTTTTTAGTTTATTTTGCTAAGTCCTATGCCTCAGCCTATCCTGGACATTTCTCAGTTTCCTGGGGCTCTGTTTGTTCTCTTCTCTCTACATTTTTCATCCTTGAGGGATTTTATGAAACCTCTATCAACCCCATCTACATTCTAGTTGTCTCTAATATGGTCTTCAGTCCAGCCATTGCTACTGAGCATCTAATCAAGCAGGTGAAGAGACAGACATGGCTAGCATTGATTGAGAACCCATAGCCACATGTGAACTATCAACTTATTCTGTTGATATGGGCTGATATGTGTGTTACATTTAAGTCACAGAATTAAATGTAAAAATACTTTTTAACATTTTTTTTTTTTTCAAATGAGGAGCCTGAGGTGGTACAGTTAATATGCTTGGCTGCTAAAAAGGTTGGAAGTTTGCTCTTCTCCTCTTCCTCTTATCTGCCCTCTTCTCTCTCTGCTCCTCTTCTTCTTCCTCTGTTCCCTTCTGCCTCCTGCCTTCTCTCTCCCGCAGAGGTTACCTTCCTCACCCTGAATAAAAGTCTCTAGATGGGCAAAAAAAAAAAAAAGGTTGGAAGTTTGAGTCCAACCTAGAAGGAAGGCCTAGTAATTAATCTACTTCTAAAAAATCAGCCATTGAAAACCCTACAGAGCACAGCTCTACTCTGACACACATGGGTTTGTCAAAAGTTTAATGTGACTTAATGGCAACTGATTCTTGCTTGCTAACATACTTCTGTGACAGAGCCATATGGCCTACATTTACTACCTAGCCATTTACAGAAACTTTGTCAATCCTTGTTCTAGTTTTACCAAACTACTTATTTTCCTGCATAATTTGCTTTAGTATAGGCTGTCCCTCTTTCCGGTTTTCTGGGGGACTCGATTCTTTCTTAAAGATTCATTCCTAATCTGTTCATGCACCCTGACATCCTCAGACAACTGAGTATCCATTGTAGTGACTTCAAAGCACTTATAATTATTTTCCGTTATGTCTGCCCGTACTACTAAAATATAACTATTTTCCACAAATGCTTGATGAATTACGGAGTAAATAAAAGTAGTATGCTGTTATTGTTAAGTGACATTAAGTCAGTTCCAACTCATAATGCCCTGTATAGGATTTCCAAGGAACAGTTGGTAGGTTTTAACCACAGATCTTGCAGTTAGCAGTCCAGTACATAGTTTTCTGAAAACAAAATATTCCAAATAGTTATCTGAACTTAGATTTCAACAGGTTTCTGTAGTATTATCTTTAGGATTATACCCTAGTTAAAATGTACAATAACCTGAACAGGAAAGGAAAGCACATTAGTACATTAATATTGTTGTTGTTGTTATGTGCCGTGGAGTCGATTCCGACTCATAGTGACCCTACACAGGGTTTCCGAGGCCGTTAATCTTTATGGGAGCAGAACGCCTCATCTTTCTCCCGTGGAGCAGCTGGTAGTTTTTCGAACTGTTGACCTTGCGGTTCGCAGCCCGATTTGTAACCACTACACTACCAGAGCTTCACATTAATATTAGTATCATAAATTTATTTAATGGATAACTGGCTCTGTGTCTTGGTCCTATGGAAAGTGCTCATGGAGTCGGAGGATAGTGATGATTATTGTGCTACTGGGTCAGTTCCAACTCAGAGTGACCCCGTATAGGGTTTCCAAGGCTGTAAACCTTTATAGGAACAGAAAGCTTCATCTTTCTTCCGCGTAACAGTTGGCAGTTTTCAAACTGCTGACCTTGAGGTCAGCAGCCCAGTTTGTAATCCACTGTGCTTCCAGGGCTCTCTGATCGAGTCGGAGAGAGGGACAGAAAAAGCAAAAAAATGTCTAAGGTATAAGCCACTGCCCAAGGAGACAGCTCCAACTGTAGGAGATGGCTGAAGGGCCAAATATGAGAGACATTCAGGACAGGTCTGGGGATGTTAAGAGAGACTTTTTGACCAATTTAAAATTTTACTCAAAACAGAATGGAACAGAAGACTCCGGGGGAGAAGAGAGATATAAAAAATGTCATTCCCAGATAATTGTGTGTTGCACGAGGCAGTAAGGCATTACAAAGGGAAAGGGAGCTTATAAGTATACGGTGGCTGGCCCACTCCCTCATCAGCTCCTTAACTAGGACTTAATACCCTAAACCAGGATTGGGGAAAGTGCAGCCCATGGACTATATGGTTGTGGTGGTGGTAGGGTGGTAGGGTGCCCTGGAGTCAGTTCCAACTCACAGCGACCCTGTACAGGGTTTCTGAGGTTGTAAATCTTTACAGGAGCAGAAAGCCTCATCTTTCTCCCATAGAACCACTGGTAGTTTCGAACTGCTGACCTTGAGGTTATCAGCCCGATCATAACCACTACGCTACCAGAGCTCCTTACGGGCTGTGTGAGGCCCATGAATTCATTTGGTCTGGTCCTGCCAAGGCAACTGCAGCTCCAGCCATCCCATTAAGGGCAAGTTAACTAAATGTTTGACCAAATATGGTGTTGTTGTTTGTTGTTATGTGTCATCAAGTTCGGACTCATAGGGACCCTGTATAGGGTTTCTGAGGAGCAACTAATGAATTTGAACTGCCAACTAATGAATTTGAACTGACCTTTACATTAGGTCCTATGCTTATCCTATAGTGGTATACCGGAACTAAATACAATAGGCTAATTTTAAAGTTAATAATTTTGTATGGCCTGCAAATAATGTTATAAATTTTGGCAGAAATAAGGTCCCACCCCCCCACACACACAAAAAGGTTCCTGACCACTGCCCTAAGCTCATCAGGCTGAACAACACAGTTGGTTGGCTTTTACCAGCTTACAGTCTGAAGCAGGAACACACCGGGCCTCAGAAATGTCAATTTGCTCACTTGTCCATTCAATAAGCCTAATTAATAGTCAAATGTGAAATAAGATGCCTTTCTATGATCAAAACCTCTGGAAACACCACATTCTGTTTTCCTTTGTAAGTAAATGCAACATGTCCGGGAGATGCGACTATCACAAAAACAAGCACTTTTTCCTAAACGTGGTGTACATGTGGGAGGGCTCAGGAGACTACATTTCTATACAAGCCAACAGTTACAGGCAGAGCTGAAGTTCATCTCAAGTCCCATCCCACTGCCCTGTAGGTATAACCGTGGCTGCAGTGTTCTGCAACAGCACACACTTAAGAAATTACTAAAACAAGTATCTCAGGGGCCTATCATAATGTATGAAGGGCAAGAAGTCATTGCTAGGGAACTATCAACTTATTCTGTTGATATGGACTGATTTGTACATTACATTTAATTCCCAGAATTAAATGTAAAAATACTTAGCATTTTTTTCAAATGGGGAACCTGAGGTGGTGCAGTTAACATGCTTGGCTGCTAACCAAAACATTTTTGGAGTGTCTACTGTATGCTGC
>NW_006408604.1:11725715-11727530 GCF_000296735.1 Chrysochloris asiatica
GTGTTTTATTATTTTAAATCACTCTTTATCATATACAACAATACCACTTCATCATTACATATAAAGGTTAGATCAGGAAAACTAAACTTTAACTGTCAACCAGCCACATTTAGCAGACATTGTGGTTATACTATGAGGGCTAATCATTTGTATGTGGCATTTTATAGGGTATCTCTGAAATCAACAGATTGTGCTAGAGCTCGGGGATAGGAAGATGAGTTCTCTCCTTTCCACCATAATATTAAAAGCTACTACTCCCAAGTGAGATTCAGCTCTTCAAAAACTAGTCTTGTAAAGCTTCTCTATCCTGCATCAAAGTTTTATTCCCATATATACCTCAGAAAACTGATCCTGAGAGCCAAGTACATAAGGGTTCCAAAAGATTGTGGTAAATGGTATTAAAGGATAAATTTTTTTTTATAAGAACTTTTTGTAGCTCCCTCATGTTTGCTAGCACTTACAGGATGACCTATTTGATTAAAAACCACTATGGCTAGATTTAAAATTATATTTCATTATAGCTCATCAACTTCACAAACAAAAAACAACTTGTTACTGTCAAGTTGATTCCAACTCCTAAGTGACACTACAGGACATGGTTTCCGTGGCTGTAAATCTTTAGTAAGCACACATCTTTCTCCTGAGGAACAGCTAGCAGTTTGAATAGTTGACCTTTCTGTTACCAGCCAACTGATTTAACTACCATGTACACTGCCCAATTCTTATAAAATATTTCAAAATCTCACTGCATTAAAACAAAATAATTTTCTATCACTTGTTATTGCTAATTTCTGTCGAGTCGGTCTCAATTCATAGTGACCCTGTGTAGAGTTTCTAAGGAGCAGCTTGTGGGTTTGAACTGTAGACCTTCTGTTCGCAGTCCAGTGCTGATCCTACTAGCTTTTATTTTTTTAAATTTAATATACACAAAATATATTATAGCATAAACTGTTATCCTATAGTGAAACTAATGATTATGACATCAATTCTTTATGTAGTAAAATGAGCCATCAGTCACAGAAAACTGTAATCCAATATCTCACAGATTATAGAGTTGTTAATTAATTCAAGAATGGCTACCTTTGAGAAGTGAGCAAGAGAACACAGTGTACTTCATGGGCTTCACTGATTTTTTAAACAAACCTAACATGATCAAATAAAAGTTATAGCCCTTTGTTTAGTTTTCATGGTAGCAAAATATTTTAATTGGAACTATTTTATTTCTTTTATAATTATAAATGAATTCTGCTTTCCTATATTTAATGTCATCTCCTATAATGCTGCTGAATATCATGTAATCAGTTCTCCAGTTTAATTTTTTATTTTAATTTAAGGTTTTTATTGTGGATTGAGTGAAAGTTTACAGGGCATATCATCAGTTTTACATTGAACAAATCACACACCTTGTTTCATTACAATGATTATAATCCCCTCCACGTACCACCAGTTAACAGTATTTCTCTCTATTCACTTTAGCTTTTTTAAAAAACAAACAAACAAACAAAAAACCACTCAGGCATATATAATAATTTACATCTCCAAAGGGTACGTTCTGCAAGTCTGCTCCGGGCCACCAGCTCTTAGTCCTTCTCTTCTTAGTCCATGAATCTAGAGTCCTCAGCTGCTCCCTGTCTCCATACCCCCATCTCTGGCACTGCTGCTTCTCTGGATAAGGTCCCACATTCTGCTTGTGAGTTCCTCTCTTGATGGTCCTAGGGTCCTCTGTTTCTGGATTTTAAGATTAACCACTCCCCTTTTTTTGTTGCAAAACTTCTACATTTACAGTTGTGACAGTAGCAATTAGTCATGATAACA